>NC_088336.1:9317500-9617500 GCF_036884655.1 Musa acuminata AAA Group | reverse complement strand
CAACATGATTCATGCTTAGTAATAATTATCTAGATCGAAGTGTGTTTTTATATGTGCAGGATTAACTACGATAGCAAGGCATAAAGCAAAATGAAGTCCCAAAATCGAGAATGTGATTTTGTTGGGAGTTCGAGAGTTCATCGGAAGTCCGAATGTTCATTGGAATTTCTACCGGAATTGGCCGTGAAGTCCTAGAGCTTGCTAAAGAAGCTCATCGGAACTCGCCAAGAAGATTGTCGTGAAGTCTAGGAGCTTACCGGGAGTCCATCGGAACATTGCCGAGAGATCATTGGAAGTTCACCGGAAGATCGCCCGAAGAAACTGGACTTATTTTGCTTAGAATATGTCGTAGGAATCGTAGTTAGCACATAATTAGAGTATGATTTGGGAGGTAATCCCATCAACTCAGTTAGGGGCCAACTGGGCCCGAAGTTAGGCTAGTTTGGGCTGGATTCAAGGCCCAACCAGGATGCTGAAAGCCCTACTAGCGGTGGCACCGCTAGGGCTGACGGTGGCACCGCCTAGGAAACACCACCCCAGGAATTCTAGGTGGTGATACCGCCCAGGCTGGGTGGTGGTATCGCCGGAAATGAATACTTCCAGTAGTGGTACCGCCTTTGTCAGGCGATGGTAGCACCTAGTGGCAAATCAAGCGGCGGTAGTACCGCCCAGTAACAGTGGTGGTAGCGCTAGTACCCAAGAAACCTGGGATGAGACCTTTTTAGGCTCCAAGTTTGAATCAACTTGAAGCCTATAAATACTCCTCTTATCCCTGGTTAACTTACACAACTATTAAGAGTGAAAAAAGAAAGAAACCTTGCTGCAATCTTGTGTGAACTCCTCTCCTTCTTCTAAGCGTTAGAATAGTTTGAGAGAGGAGTAAGTGGGGGTCTAAGGGTTATCTCCTAAACCCAGTAAAAGGAGACAGAGTTGTAAAAGGTGGTTTGTCTTCACCTATTGAAGGAAGACTGATAGTGGATGCCGGTGGCCTCGACGGAAGATGAATCGGTGGAGTGGATGTAGGTCATGACGATCGAACCACTATAAAAATCTAGTTTGCCTTTACTTTGAGCAATTTACTTTAAACTGCAAATTGCCTTCTCATTACTTGCTACGCTCTTCTTATTGCTTTTAAAGTTAAGCATTTTCGTAATCGATTTTAATCATACGAAGAGTTTTTCTTAAACCGATATTTTTACCGTTGCACTAATTCACCCCCCCCCCTCTTAGTGCTGACTCATTCCTAACAATTGGTATAAAAGCCTCGTAATTTCTCATTTGGTTTAACACTCAAGAGAAATGGCTCTTTTCGGCTTTCAAGAGGGCCACTCTCTTATTCGTCCTCCCATATTCAATGGGACAGACTATACATATTGGAAAACTTGAATGCGAGTTTTCTTATTTTCGTTAGATTTGAACTTATGGAATATTATCAAAAAAGGATTTCAAAGGTCTTCTCTTCGAATGAACCATTGGAATGATTTGGAGAAGATGACTTTTTCTTTAAATGTGAAAGCTATGAATGCTTTGTTTTGCGCCTTAGACAAAAATGAATTTAATCGTGTTTCTATGTACGAAACAACTTTCGATATTTAGCACATTCTTGAAGCCACACATAAAGGCACTAATAGAGTAAAAGATTCCAAAATAAATCTTTTAATGCATGATTTTAAACTTTTTTGAATCAAGCTAAGCGAAACCATTATTGCCATGTACACCCATTTTACGGATGTCGTCAATGGTTTAAAGGCTCTTAGCAAATGCTTTTCAAACCTTGAACTTGTGAACAAAATTTTACGCTCACTTTCTAAAACTTGGGATCCGAAAGTAACCGCAATATAAGAGGTAAAAGATCTTAATAATTTTTCACTTGAAGAACTTTTTGGTTCATTGATGACATATGAAATGGTGCACAATGCACAAAATGAACTTGAGGACAACCTTCCAAAGAACAAGAAGGATTTTGGACTTAGAACAATCAAAGACCACTCGAGCACAAGCTCAAGTGATAGTGAACTTGAACTCATCACTATGAAATTTAAAAAGATCATGAAACAAAAATTAAAGAACAAAAAGAACTCAACTACTTGCTATGAACGCAAGAAGAGGGAACCACTTTGGGACAAATCGAGCTCATTCGAAGATGAGGAGAAAATAAAAAAAGGTGAAGTGGCAAATTACGCCTTAACAGCTTTCTACAATGAGGTAAACAACTCAAATGAAACTCCCTTAGTTTACTTTGAAATTACTTGATGTTCTTCATGAGTTGTTTTTAATTTAGTTTAAAAAATTATATAAAATTCTTTTTGAAAATTTCATGTTAAATGATGTAATGAAATTGATCATGAAAATTACATGTTTTATGATAAATGAACAAAAATGTCAAATTTAAATCTAATACTTAAGATAAATCCTATGTATGTTTTAAGAAGCAATAATGTATATCTTGATGATTTTCATATTGATTTTCGATTTTGTTTGAAAATGCTTTATGCTTAATGAAACCATGATTGATGAATATACTTTATGTTTAATGATTTCTTTGGCTTGTATGCCTTATCATGATGAATGTTTTGAAAATAAATTTTTGTATCATACTTGATGATTTTTATGCATGAGGACTTGAAGTAATGATTTGAAATCATATGTTTTGGAATTATGTGTTGCACTTTTTGATTTGATGATTTTTTATCTCTCCGTTTTAAACGTTTATGCATAGTTTTGATATAAGAACAAATATTTGGGCATGCTAATATAAAGTCAATCACACAAATTAAAACAAAAGAATTTTAGATATCTTTAAGAATCATTCAACATTATGTTCAATTAAACCATGCTTAATGTCTTAATGAAAATGTAATGATGATTTGAAAGCATGCTTAATGAGTTTATATTTCGAACTTATGCATGATTATTTTTATGATCTTTTGAAAGTTATTTTTTTTTGTGTTAATGAATGATACATGGATTTGAAAGAAAAGAACATCCATGTATGAAATTAAACAATAAGTTGAAACAAAAGGAGGAAAGCATTTTTCTTGAAATTTTTTTTTTCTCTATCTTATCGATTTTTCACTAAGAGACCAATAAATTATTTATGCTATTTTGAATCTCTTGAAAGAAATGTTGAGATTTTGACGATTTGAATTTGAATGAGCTTTATCTTGATTTCTTAGAATTACCAATTCTACTCTTATAAGACAACACATATCTGCAGCAACTTCCATTGATTTCTATCAAAACTTTTCTGCATCTACCACGGATTTAAAACTTACCTTCATCCACTACCAATATAGCCCAAAAACCCCACCAAACCACACCCTCAAACTACACCCAAAACAACCACAAAATAAGCCTAAACTGCAGCCTATATCCACTACTCCACAAACCCTTTCGACCACCATTTGGAGGCATATGTTGAATCTCGTATTTTGATGATTAAACCAATTGATAATTGTGTTTATGTTTTAATCTACATTTTGAGTGACATAAGATGTTTCGATCAGGATGAGACAATTAAAGCAGGAAAAATCATGCTAGGCCGGAGGAACATATCAGAAGATTGGACGTTGGGCTGGTGGATTGGTCGACATATCGACAGAAGGCTTCGGGCCGTGGATTCGGGCATCGGGCCAAGAAGAGCGAGTATTATGACAAGGATATCGAAGTTGCAGAGTCAATTGACCAATTAGGCAATAGGTAGCAGGAGAGGATGATGCGTCGAAGAATCGGACGAAGCGTCGAGGGACCAATGATATGCCGGACAACTTGATTAATGCTCAGTATTAATTGTCTAGATCGAAGTTTATTTTACATGTGCAGGATTAACTATAATGGTAGTAAGACATGCAGTAGGAGTTACGTCAGAGTGAAGACCATGATCACGTTGGGGGTTCGAGAGTTTGACGGAAGTTCGGACGGTCGTCGGAGGTTCTACGGGAACAAATCGGAGAAGTCCATAAGCTTGCCAAAGAAGCTCGTCGGAACTCGCTATGTGGATCATCGCAAGTCCAGGAGTTTGCCAGAAGTCTGCCAGAGCATCGCCGAAGGTTCGTCGGATGTTCGCCGGAAGTTCACCGGAAGCTCGCTAGAAGAAGCGATTGACGCATCGGAGCAAGTTGCAGTAAATGTCTTAAGAAATATCATAGTTAGCATGTAGATTAAGTTAGGAATGGGAGGTGAAACCATTAACTTAATCTGGGGGCAATTGGGCCCTTGATAGTCCCAAATTGGGGCGAATGGATCAGCCCATTTGGACCCAGATTTCCTGGCTGACGGTGGCACCGCCTGTGTCGGTGGTGGCACCACCCAGGAGCTCAGTCTCCAAGGAAAGCTGGGCGGTGCAACCATCCAGGTCAGGCGGTGGTACCGCCTGGGCTTAGTCTCCGAGCGAGACTGGGCGGTGGTACCACCCTTGTCAGGCGGTGGTACCGCCTGAGCTCGGTCTCTAAGAGGTAGCACCGCCAAGTTATGGCGGTAGTACCGCTAGGACCCCGAAAATCCGAGAGATGACATTTTTTAGCTCTAAATTCAAACCAGTTTGGGGCCTATATAAACCCCACCCTTTCCTGTATGAAAGGGCACCGGAAATAAAATCTTACTCTATAATTTTTAGAGCTCAAAAGTGTTGTATAAGCTAAAAGTTCTCCTCTCTCTTTTCTTCCAAGTTTCAATCATTTAAGAGAGGAGTGAAAATTCTATAAGGGTTGTCTCCTAAGCTCGTCAAAAGGAGAGAAACTGTAAAAGGGTGGTTGGCTTTCGCCTATTGAAGGAAGGCCTTTAGTGTATGTCGGTGACCTCATCGGAGGAGGAAGCCAAAAGTGGATGTAGGTCAAGATTGATCGAACCGCTCTAAAATTACAGTGCTCTCTAGTTTGCATTTCTTCTTACTGCTTACCTTACTGTAAACCTCCATATGTGTTTTACTTCCTTATTACTTTTGCTGCACTCCTTTATGAACTCACTTTCAAGTTAATTTTCTAAAAATTGTTTTACATCGGAAACGATTTCTTCGTGCGAACGTAGTTTAATCATCGAAAATTTTTTGCTGTACTAATTCACCTCCCCTCTTAGTGCTCTTGATCCTAACAATTGGTATCAGAGCTAGGTTATTTCTCACTTGGATTAACACCCAAGAGAAATGGATCTTTTTGGCAACCAAGAGGGTCACTCTCTCATTCGTCCTCCCTTGTTCAATGGGATGGACTACACTTATTGGAAAACTCGAATGAGAGTTTTCTTGCTTTCTTTGGATTTAAATTTATGGAATATTATCAAGAACGGTTTTCGAATGTCTTCTCTTCCAATGAACCATTGGAATGATTTGTTGAAGTAGATGTTTTCTTTAAATGCTAGAGCTATGAATGCTCTATTTTGTGCCTTAGACAAAAACGAGTTTAATTAGGTTTCTATATGTGAAACAACTTTTGATATTTGGCACACTCTTAAAATCATACATGAAGGCACAAGTAGTGTAAAAGATTCTAAAGTAAATTTTTTGATGCATGATTTTGAGCTTTTTCGAATGAAGCCGAGCTAAACCATTGTTGACATATACACCCATTTTACGGATGTCGTCAATGGTTTAAAAGCTCTTAATAAACGTTTCTCGAATTTTGAACTTGTTAATAAAGTTTTACGATCACTTTGTAAAGCTTGGGAATCAAAAGCAATGGCAATACAAGAAACAAAAGATTTAAATATTTTTTTATTGAATCTCGGATTTTGATGATGAAGTCAATTGTCATTTGTTTGTCTAATTTGTGTGTTGAGATAAGTGTGCAGGATTAACTACGATGAAAGTAAGACATGCAGCACGAGTTGCGCCGGAGTCATGACAATGATCACGTTGGGAGTTCGAGAGCTCGACGGAAGTTCGGACAGTCGTCGGAGGTTCTGCAGGAACAAATCCGAGAAGTCCAGAAGCTTGCCAAAGGAGCTCGTCGGAACTTGCCAAGTGGATCGTCGCAAGTCCAGGAGTTTGCTGGAAGTCCGCAGGAGGATCACCGAGGGTTCGTCGGATGATCGACGGAAGTTCGCCGGAAACTCGCCGGAAGAAGCGATTGACGCACCGGAGAAAGCTGCAGAATATGTCTTAGGAAATAATCGTAGTTAGCACATTGATTAAGTTAGAAATGGGAGGTGATCCCATTAGCTTAATCTTGGGGCAATTGGGCCCCTGAAAGAATCAAATTGGGCCGAATGGATTAACCCATTCGGACCTTGATTGTTGTGGGAGGTGCAACCGCCCAAGCCAGGAGGTAGCACCGCCCAGGCTATGTCTCCCAGCGAGACTGGGTGATGCAACCGCCCTAGCCAAGAGGTGGCACCGCCCCGGGCTCAGTCTCCGAGCGAGACTGGGCGGTGCAACCTCTTTTGTCAAGAGGTAGCACCGCCAGAGCTCAAGTTTCGAGCTCTGCCAGGCGGTGCAACCTCCCCAGTCAAGCGGTGCAACCGCCTGAGCTTGGTCTTCGAGCTCTGGCAGAGACGTGCAACCACCCCTGACAGAGGTGGCACCGCCCAGAGGCTCAGTCTTCGAGCTCTGCCAGGCGGTGCAACCGCCCCAGTCAGGAGGTGCAACCGCCTGATCCCGAAATTCCGGGAATTGACAGATTTGAGCTCCAAATTTGAACTGGGTTGGGGCCTATAAATACCCCACCCATTCAACACTGAAAGCATAGAACACACACTCGAAATCTTGCTGTCTTTCTGTGGTTCTTAGAGCTCAAAACTACTAGTTCTCCTCTTTCTGTTCTTCAAAGTTTGAGTTGTAAAGAGAGGAGAGAAAACTTCTGTAAGGGTTGTCTCCTAAGCCCGTCAAAAGGAGTGAATCTGTAAGAAGGTGGTTGGCCTTCGCCTATTGAAGGAAGGCCTCTAGTTGACGTCGGTGACCTCATCAGTGGAGGAAGCCAAAAGTGGAGTAGGTCAAGATTGACCGAACCACTCTAAATCTCGGTTTGCATTTCCTTTAAGCATTTTACCTTCACTGCAAACTTCTCAATAGTTACTGCCCTCTGCGATTTTACAAACAAGTTTCAACGTTTAGACGTAAATCTGCGTTTAGACATAAATCTATGTTTAGACGTAAATATGCTTTTTCGTATGATCATTATATTGCATATTGCATTTACGTTTTGAGCTTTACCAATACTGCACACTGCCTTTATACTCCTGCTTAAACTGCATCTTATCTAATCAAGTGATTTACGAATCAGCATTTAGACGTAAATCAGTTTCTTCGTACGAACTTCGGATTTCAGTTTGCGCCGATATTCTGGTTTTCATCATAGCTGCAAACTACCTGCTTAGTTTGACATTAACATTGATTAGTATTAACTTTCATACATAAGTTGTTTTTATCGGTCGAACGCAGCTTTCGATTTTAATCGCAGAAAGTTTTCCGCTGCACTAATTCACCCGCCCCCCCCTCTTAGTGCTCTCGATCCTAACAATTGGTTTCAGAGCCCGGTTAACTCTCAAACAGATTAAAACCCAAGAGAGATGGCTTACGCCGGAAACCAAGAGGGCCATTCTATTACACGTCCATCCATGTTTAATGGGACGGACTACACCTATTGAAAGACCCGAATGAGGATCTTTCTTATCTCTATGGATGTTGAACTTTGGAATCTTGTCGAAAATGGTTTTTCGAAGTCTTCTCTTCCAATGATCGATTGGAATGATTTGGAGAAGAAGGCTTTTGCTCTCAATGCAAAGGCTATGAATGCCTTATTTTGCGCACTTGATAAAAATGAGTTTAATCGTATTTCTATTTGTGAAACTGCATTCGATATTTGGCACACACTCGAAGTGACTCATGAAGGCACAAGTAGAGTGAAAGAGTCAAAAATCAATCTTTTGTTACACTCTTTCGAACTTTTTCGAATGAAACCGAGTGAGACTATTGGCGACATGTTTACCCGTTTCACGGATGTCGTCAACGGTCTAAAAGGACTCGGAAAAAGTTTTTCGGATTTTGAGCTCGTAAATAAGATTCTAAGATCCCTTCCTAAGAGTTGGGATCCTAAAGTCACTGCTATTCAAGAGGCAAAAGATCTAAACAACTTCCCTCTTGAAGAACTAATTGGGTCATTAATGACCTATGAGTTGACTTGCAAAGCTCATGAAGAGCAAGAAGACATTCTTCCAAAGAACAGGAAGGATATGACACTTAGAACTTTGGAAGACCACTTGAAAGAAAACTCAAGTGATGAGGACTGTGACGATGACTTGGCACTTCTAATAAGAAAATTTAAAAAATTCATTAAAAGAAACAAGTTTAAGAATGACACTAAAAATAAACTTGAACCCAAGAAGGACCAAGTTATTTGCTATGAGTGCAAAAAGCCGGGACACTACAAGAGTGATTGTCCCCAAGCCAAAAAGAGAACAACAAAGAAGAAGGCGCTCAAAGCAACATGGGATGATTCGAGCGCATCCGAAGAAGAGGAGTCCAACACCGAGCAAGTTGCTCATTACGCCTTAATGGCCATCGAAGATGAGGTAACGAATTTATTAGATGCTGATTTATCTTTCGATGAATTATTAAATGTCTTCCATGACTTATTTGATGAATGCAAGATTATCAATAGAAAATACAAATTGCTAAAAAAGGAGCATGATAGTCTTACTTGTGATTTTGATAAGTTAAAAACTGAATATCATGATAGTTTAAATTCATGTATCAAATGCCATGATCTAGAAACTCTCCAAAAAGAAAACCTGCTACTTAAGGACACCTTGAAGAAATTCGAGGTTGGTAGTAAGTCATTGAACATGATCCTTGCAAACAAGGGTCACGTTCCAAAAAGGAGTGGAATTGGATTTGTGAGAAGTCCTCACCTAAATCCAACCACCTTCATAAAAGGCCCCATCTTACATGTTCAACACCAAACCAAATGCAACTTTTGTTACAAATTTGGACACAAGACGCATTATTGTCCATTTAAGAAAATAAGTCCAAACAAACTGACTTGGGTTCCTAAAGGAACCATGATAAAATCTATGCAACATGATAAACAATGTAGATCTATCTTTGAGGCACCCAAAAGCAAATGGGTACCTAAAAATCATCCTTTCTTGTAGAAACCCACACCATCGCAAGCTAGGAGCAAGAGATGGTACCTTGATAGTGGATGCTCAAGGCATATGACCGGAGATCCATCTCAATTCTCTAAGCTCACTAGCATAGACGAAGGCTATGTCACCTTCGGAGACAACAACAAGGGTAAAATCATTAGCAAAGGAACCATAGGTAACAAATCCAACTTCTTTATTGAAGATGTTTTATTAGTTGATGGTTTAAAACATAACCTCTTGAGCATTAGTCAATTATGTGATAAAGGATACACTGTCAAATTCGAATCTAATGCTTGCATCATTGAAAAACCACATAAAAATATGTCCATGATTGCATTAAAACAAAATAACGTATACACTATTGACATAAATGATTTGTGTAATGAAATGTGTTTTTCGATTTTGAATGAGGATGCTTGGCTATGGCATAGAAGATTAGGTCATGCTAGCATGAAACTAATCACTCAAATATCATCTAAAGAACTTGTAAGAGGAATTCCTCATATCAAGTTCATCAAAGATAATGTATGTGATGCTTGCCAATTAGGTAAACAAATTAAGGGTAGTTTCAAGACTAAGAATCAAATAAGCACCTCTAGGCCCTTACAATTGATCCATATGGACTTGTTCGGACTAATCTCTACATCGAGTCTAGGAGGTAGCAAATATGCCTTTGTCATTGTTGATGACTATAGCAGATATACATGGACCTACTTCTTAAAACAGAAAAATGAATGCTTTAGATATTTTACCAAGTTTTGTAAGCTTGTTCAAAATGAGAAGGGTTCTATGATTTCGTCAATTAGAAGTGATCATGGTGGAGAATTTCAAAACCATGATTTCCAAGAATTCTGTGAACTCAATGGATACAACCATAATTTCTCTACTCCAAGAAATCCTCAACAAAATAGGGTAGTAGAAAGAAAAAATCGAAATTTACAAGAAATGGCAAGAACCATGTTGAATGAACATAGCTTACCCAAATATTTTTGGGCCGAAGCCGTAAACACTACATGCTATATTTTGAACAGAGTTCTAGTAAGACCCCTACTCACCAAAACTCCTTATGAGTTATGGAATAATAAAAAACCCAATGTTTCATATTTTAAAGTCTTTGGGTGTAAGTGTTTTATCTTGAATGAAAAGGATAACTTAGGAAAATTTGATGCTAAATCCGATGAAGGAATCTTTCTTGGTTATTCTTCGGTTTCTAAAGCTTTTCGTATCTTCAATAAAAGAACTTTAATTATTGAAGAATCCATTCATGTTGTTTTCAATGAGATTTCTGAAATTAGGAAAAATGATCTTGATGATGATGTTAATTTTGACTCCTTGAATTTAAATGAAACCCCGTCTCCAACTGGCAACTTGGATGCATCCACTTCCCAGATTTCCTTACCCAAGGATTGGAAGTATGTAGATGCTCATCCTAAGGAGCTAATCTTAGGGGACACATCAAAGGGGGTTCAAACACGATCTTCTTTTAAAAATTTTTGTGCCAACACCGCCTTTCTCTCCCAAATTGAACCCAAATGTGTTGATGAAGCCATGAAAGATGATTCATGGATTATCGCAATGCAAGATGAATTGAATCAATTTGAGAGAAATGAGGTGTGGACGCTTGTTCCTAGGCCAAATGACCATTTAGTTATTGGTACTAAATGGGTCTTTAGAAACAAGCAAGATGAAAATGGTATCATGGTTGAAACAAGGCTAGATTAGTGGCCAAAGGTTTCAACCAAGAAGAAGGTATCGATTATGAAGAAACCTTCGCTCCTGTGGCTCGATTAGAAGCCATAAGGATGCTCCTTGCCTACGCTAGTAGTAATAATTTTAAGTTGTTTCAAATGGATGTTAAAAGCACTTTTCTTAATGGCTTTATTTCCGAAGAAGTCTATGTTGAACAACCTCCTGGATTTGAAAATAATAGTCTCCCTAATCATGTGTTTAGATTAACTAAAGCTCTCTATGGTTTAAAACAAGCTCCAAGGGCTTGGTATGAGAGACTTAGTTCTTTTCTCATTGAAAATAATTTCATAAAAGGCAAGGTTGATACTACATTATTCATCAAGAATTTTGAAAATAATTTTCTCATTGTTCAAATTTATGTTGATGATATTATCTTTGGTTCTACGAATGAATCTCTTTGTGAATCTTTTGCTAAAACTATGAGTCTTGAATTCGAAATGAGTTTAATGGGAGAGTTAACATTCTTCTTAGGTTTACAAATCAAACAACTAAGCAATGGCATCTTTATTAGTCAAACTAAATATGCTATGAATTTACTAAAGAAGTTTAATATGAAGAACTCAAAAGCCATTAACACTCCTATAAGCACCTCCACTAAGTTAGAAATTGATGAAAGTGGAGAAAGCTTTGATCAAAAAACTTATAGGGGTATGATAGGAAGTTTACTTTACCTCACTGCAACAAGACCAGACATCATGTTCAGTGTAGGACTTTGTGCTAGATTTCAATCAAACCCTAAGATATCTCATCTCAAAGCAGTTAAAAGAATACTCAGATATCTTAATGGTACCACAAATCTAGGATTATGGTACCCAAAATCAGAGAATCTTGAGTTAATTGCTTATGCTGATGCGGACTTTGCTGGCTGTAGATTAGATAGAAAAAGCACATTAGGAACATGTCAATTCTTAGGACATGCCCTTGTTTCCTGGTCATCTAAGAAACAAAACTCGGTTGCACTATCAACAACCGAAGCTGAATATATTGCAGCAAGTGCATGCTGTGCACAAGTTGTATGGATGAAAAATACCTTAGAAGATTATAAAGTTCATCTTAAAAATATTCCAATTAAATGTGATAACACAAGTGCAATATGCTTAACAAAGAACCCTATACAACACTCAAGAACAAAACATATTGATATCAAACATTACTTTATACGAGATCATGTTACGAATCATGATGTAATCATAGAGTTCATTGATACTAAACATCAACTAGCTGATATTTGTATAAAACCTCTAAGTGAAAGACAATTTTATTTTATAAGAAGAGAATTAGGAATGTTGATATGTCCGAATACTTAAACTAGCTAAAATTATTTTTCAGACTTTATTGAATGATCAAATCACTTGATTACTATTACATGCCTTGGTATCACTTGATCAAATAACTTACTTATGTCCGAATGCATGGAAGAGTTCATTTCATTTTCGGATTTGCTTAACAATTTGAATGCTAAAAATCGGATTTTCCTGTACACTCTTATGTAAATGTTTTTTGGAAAAATGAGTTTCCTCCTTCATGCACAAAGAATTATAACATACAAGGAGAAGAGGTATTCAAAGCATTATACGTGTCATGCCTTCCTTTATGTGCTTGATAACCTGCTTATATTGTTCTCCTGGAATCACATCTACCATGCTTTTTGTTGATGACAAAGGGGGAGAAATATATGAATTGATATGTTTGCTATCACTGATGTTGATATGGTTGCTATCACTGATGCTGATATGGTTGCTATCACTGATGCTGATATGTTTGCTATCACTGATGTTGATATGGTTGCTATCACTGATGCTATGATTAGGCCATACTTGCATCACCAAGAAATATATGATTGCTATCATTGCTATATGCCCTGTATCAAGATATCAAACAAATTTGCATCGTACGAACTAATTTCTTACCATGTGATGCAATGCTACACTTGCTAAATATTCATATCATGTAATGATATCAAAATCTTGCTTCACAGCTTTACATGTCGATATCTTACAAGATGAATTGCTACAATAACCATCATTCAAACTTGTTATATTTGAAAATGAATGTCAAGCCTTGACATCATCTTCAAAGAGATACATCATGATAGGAATCATGATGGGAATATGTCTCTTGAATTTATAAAGTTTTTAAATTCAAGAAGTATGGCATATAGACAAGGGGAGTTAAGGTTAACTCCATTATCAATTGATTGTCATCATCAAAAAGGGGGAGATTGTTGAATCTCGTATTTTGATGATGAAGTCAATTGTCATTTGTTTATCTAATCTGTGTGTTGAGATAAGTGTGCAGGATTAACTACGATGAAAGTAAGACATGCAGCAGGAGTTGCGCCGGAGTCATGACAATGATCATGTTGGGAGTTCGAGAGCTCGACGGAAGTTCGGACAGTCGTCGGAGGTTCTGCGGGAACAAATCCGAGAAGTCCAGAAGCTTGCCAAAGGAGCTCGTCGGAACTTGCCAAGTGGATCGTCGCAAGTCCAGGAGTTTGCCGGAAGTCCGCAGGAGGATCACCGAGGGTTCGTCGGATGATCGACGGAAGTTCGCCGGAAACTCGCCGGAAGAAGCGATTGACGCACCGGAGCAAGCTGCAGAATATGTCTTAGGAAATAATCATAGTTAGCACATTGATTAAGTTAGAAATGGGAGGTGATCCCATTAGCTTAATCTTGGGGCAATTGGGCCCCTGAAAGAATCAAATTGGGCCGAATTGATTAACCCATTCGGACCCTGATTGCTGTGGGAGGTGCAACCGCCCAAGCCAGGAGGTAGCACCGCCCAGGCTATGTCTTCCAGCGAGACTGGGCGGTGCAACCGCCCCAGCCAAGAGGTGGCACTGCCCCGGGCTCAGTCTCCGAGCGAGACTGGGCGGTGCAACCTCTTCTGTCAAGAGGTAGCACCGCCAGAGCTCAAGTTTCGAGCTCTGCCAGGCGGTGCAACCTCCCCAGTCAGGCGGTGCAACCGCCTGAGCTCGGTCTTCGAGCTCTGGCAGAGAGGTGCAACAGCCCCTGACAAAGGTGGCACCGCCCAGAGGCTCAGTCTTCGAGCTCTACCAGGCGGTGCAACCGCTCCAGTCAGGAGGTGCAACCGCCTGATCCCGGAATTCTTGGAATTGACAGATTTGAGCTCCAAATTTGAACTGGGTTGGGGCCTATAAATACCCCACCCATTCAGCACTGAAAGCATAGAACACACACTCGAAATCTTGCTGTCTTTCTGTGGTTCTTAGAGCTCAAAACTACTAGTTCTCCTCTTTCTGTTCTTCAAAGTTTGAGTTGTAAAGAGAGGAGAGAAAACTTCTGTAAGGGTTGTCTCCTAAGCCCGTCAAAAGGAGTGAATATGTAAGAAGGTGGTTGGCCTTCGCCTATTGAAGAAAGGCCTCTAGTTGACGTCGGTGACCTCATCGGTGGAGGAAGCCAAAAGTGGAGTAGGTCAAGATTGACCGAACCACTCTAAATCTCGGTTTGTATTTCCTTTAAGCATTTTACCTTCACTGCAAACTTCTCAATAGTTACTGCCCTCTGCGATTTTACAAACAAGTTTCAACGTTTAGACGTAAATCTGCGTTTAGACGTAAATCTACGTTTAGACGTAAATCTGCGTTTAGACGTAAATATGCTTTTTCGTATGATCATCATATTGCAGATTACATTTACGTTTTGAGCTTTACCAATATTGCACACTGCCTTTATACTCCTGCTTAAACTACGTCTTATCTAATCAAGTGATTTACGAATCAGCATTTAGACGTAAATCAGTTTCTTCGTACGAACTTCGGATTTCAGTTTGCGCCGATATTCTGGTTTTCATCTTACCTACAAACTGCCTGCTTAGTTTGACATTAACATTGATTAGTATCAACTTTCATACAGAAGTTGTTTTTATCGGTCGAACGCAGCTTTCGATTTTAATCGCAAAAAGTTTTTCGCTGCACTAATTCACCCCCCCCCCCCCCCTCTTAGTGCTCTCGATCCTAACAATTTGCCCTTGAAGAACTTATAATTTTATTGATGACATATGAAATGGTGCGCAATGCACATGATGAAAATGATGAACAAAACTACCTTCCAAAAAACAAGAAGGATTTGGGACATAGAACATTTGAAGACTACTCGAGCATTAGCTCAAGTGATGGTGAACAAGAACTACTCATTAAGAAATTAAAAAAATTCAAGAAACAAAATTTTAAGAACAAAAAGAATGGAACTACTTGCTTTGAACGCAAGAAGAAGAACACCAAGTGGGATGAATCGAGCTCCTCCAAAGACGAGGAGAAAATCAAGAAAGGCGAGGTGGAAAACTAAGCCTTAATGACATTCAACATTGAAGTTATCAAAACCCCCTTAATTTATTTCGAAATTACATGATGCTTTCCATAATGCATTTTTTTTTATATAGAATTAATTTTTTTTGAAAATTGCATGTTTAAATGATATAATGAAAATGCTAATGAATTAGGATTATGCTTATCATTCTTACCTTTCCAATGATTTTAAAAATAATCATGAAAAATGTATATCTTATGAACAAACATACAAAATGATTTTTGATTGAAAATATGAAATCATGCTTGATGATTTAATAATGCATAATGATGTTTTAATACCATGATTGATGATTTTATTTTATGCATGAGATTTTAAAGTTATACATGATGATTTTTGTGGTTTATTGATCTTGAAGGTTTTTATGACGGAATTGATTTTTTGATCCTAAACGATTGATGATATATATTCTTTTTTACAAAGGCATGCTTGTATGAAACAACTAAATAGAGAAAAGCCTTTTTCTTGAAACTTCTTTTTCTCTATCTTATTGACTTTGATGAATCTATTTTATCATCTTTTTATGAATGTCTTGAAAATGATTTTGATTTAATGATTTAAATTTGAATGGGCTTTATCTTGAATTTTTGATATTTAAAACTTGAGATTTACTCTATAAAAATGAAGATATTTTATCCTCAGTGTTTTTTTTGCCATCTACCATCCAAATGAATCATGATTGGTATCATTGCTATATTTCTTTTCGTCATGTACTAAAGAGAAAATTTCCTAAATGAATCATAATTTTTCAGAATCACATTTTTTTATGATTCATAATGAATTGAGAAATTTTATATGCTTAATTTAATATCTTGTTCTCATACAAGGTTGAATGAATTTTATCTATATCATGATCTCCAAAGAATTCCTTTCATTTTTTATTTAAAGAGGAGATGTGTCAAAATGAATCATGTCTCTTGGTATTCAAGTGATTTTATCTTTCATGACATGATGTGATTGTATTTATGGCTTGTATATCTTGAAATGATTAAAATGAATCATGTTCTTCCCTTCTTTTTTCTTGTTTACAATGATAAAATGGGAAATATTTTTGATCATGCATGGTAAGATATAATTGCTATAATGAGAATTTTACACTATTACATGCCTTAATAACATATTTGAAATTGTGTGTTTTGGATACAAATATTTCCATGTTGATAAGCATGCTTTATCTTCATGATTGTGTTTGAAAATCTATAGCAAAACCATGTCCGAATGCATGAAAGTATTAAATTTCATTTTCGGATTTTCTTAATCCGAACATGATTTAGTATTTCTCTTCCAGACTTAATGTAGCTTTCATAAGTATATGTCATATTGAGTTTGTTTCATATCATTGATTTTTGACATATGGAATCAATTAATAAATGCATCTCTCGAAGACTTATCATGAGAAAAATATTTTTTTCGAGATATGGATTTGATGAAATGATTCCTTCTTATGAATTCCTTCTTGAAAATGGAAGATCTTTTTTAACATTTGTATGGATTTGATTCACATACATATCTTGTTCCTTGTAAAAATGAAGCTCGATCCTTGTAAAAATGGATTTGATCCTTGCAAAAATGAAAATAAATATTTGTATCATATTTGATGATTTTACATTTTAATAATATGCATGATGAGTTGCAATGATGATTGATTTATTTGTAATATCATGCATAAAAAAAATGAAATGTAAGGTTTTAAAAATGTGCATGTTTTAATTTGAAAATATAAGATGCAAAAATAAGATTGATACTTTACCTTTGTCATAATCTGAAAATTGATATCAGGGTTTTCCCTTCTTTTTGACAATGACAAAGGAGGAGCAAGAATTTTTAGTGTGGATATCATGAAAAGAAGCAAACTAGCTAGCTTGCACAATTCAAGATGAAAGCAAAAATTGCACTTCTCAAAAGAGAAGAAATTGCTATCTTGAACATCACCGATAATTGCTAGCTTGAAATCTCAAGAAAATGCTAAAATGTTCTATCTTGCCCATCTCAAGATGCTAAACATGCTAAACTTGCACTTTGCAACGAAAGCAAAATTGCGAGCTCAAACATTGCAAAGGAAGCAAAAATTTGCTAGCTTGCAACTTGCATATTTCAAGAAGCAAGAGTTGCCTTCTTGAACATCTGAAAATGGCTAGCTTGCATGTTGTAAATTTTTTGCTAGCTTGCATAATGATAAAACTGAAAATTATATTATGATTTGAACTCCTACTTCTAAACATATTAGAGTTGGAACCTCTCCTTTTTGTTGATGACAAAGGGGGAGAAGTATGATGTTATGCATAAGTTCATGATGACACGTTGCAAGTATTCATGATGAATATTGCAATGACTTGAATTCAATTTGAATTCAAGGTTCTATCAATATGACATATTGATAGGGGGAGTTTGTTTAAACTCCGAGAGTTAAGTTTAACTCTGTTATCAATTGGTTGTCATCATCAAAAAGGGGGAGATTGTTGAATCTTATATTTTGATGATGAAACCAATTGATAATTATGTTTATGTTTTAATCTGCATTTTGAGTGATGCAGGATGCTTCAATCAGGATGAGACAATTAAAGCACGAAAAATCATGCTGGGCTAGAGGAACATGTCAGAAGATTGGACGTCGGGCCAGTGGATCATTCGATGTATCAACAGAACGCTTCGGGCCGTTGATTCGGGCATCGGGCCAAGAAGAGCGGGTATTGAGACAAGGATATCGGAGTTGCGGAGGAAACTGGCTGATTGGGCAATATGCTGTAGGAGAGGATGATGCGCTGAAGAATCGGACGAAGCGTCAAGGGACCAATGACATGCCGGACAACTTGATTAATGATTAGTATTAATTGTCTAGATCGAAGTTTGTTTTACATGTGAAGTATTAACTACGATGGCAGTAAGACATGCAGCAGGAGTTGTGCCGGAGTCAAAACCATGATCACGTTGGGGGTTCGAGAATTTGACGGATGTCCGGACGGTCGTCGGAGGTTCTGTTGGAAAAAATTTGAGAAGTCCAGGAGCTTGCCAAATAAGCTTGTCAGAAATCACCAAGTGGATCGTCACAAGTCCAGGAGTTTGTCGGAAGGTTCGTCGGATGTTCGCCGGAAGTTCGCCGTAAGCTCGCCGGAAGAAGCGATTGACGCACCAGAGCAAGTTGCAGTAAATGTCTTAAGAAATATCATAGTTAGCATATAGATTAAGTTACGAATGAGAGGTGATCCCATTAACTTATTCTGGGGGAAATTGGGCCCTTGATAGACCCAAATTGGGCCGAATGGATCAGCCCATTCGAACCCAGATTTCCTGGCCGGTGGTGGCACCGTCCAGGAGCTCAATCTCCCAGGAAAGTTGGGCGGTGCAACCACCCAGGTCAAGCGGTGGTACCGCCTGGGCTCAGTCTTCGAGCAAGACTGGGTGGTGGTACCACCCCTATCAGTCGGTGGTACCGCCTGAGCTCGGTCTCCGAGCGGTAGTACCGCCCAGTTATGGCGGCAGTACCGCCAGGACCTCGAAAATCTAGAAGATGATATTTTTGAGCTCCAAATTCAAACCAGTTTGGGGCCTACATAAACCCCACCCTTTCTTGCTTAAAAGGGCACCGAAAATACAATCTTACTCTATGATTTTTGGAGCTCAAATGTGTTGTATAAGCTAAAAGTTCTCCTCCCTCTTTTCTTCCAAGTTTCGATCATTCAAGAGAGGAGTGAAAATTCTGCAAGGGTTGTCTCTTAAGCCTTCCAAAAGGAGTGAAACTATAAAAGGGTGGATGGCCTTCACCTATTGAAGGAAAGCCTCTAGTGGATGTCAATGACCTCGTCGGAGGAGGAAGCGAAAAGTGGATATAGGTCAAGATTGACCGAACCACTCTAAAATTGCTGTGCTCTCTGGTTTGCATTTCTTCTTGCTACTTACCTTACTGCAAACCTCCATGTGTGCTTTACTTCCTTATTACTTTTTCTGCACTCCTTTATGAACTCGCTTTCAAGTTAAGTTTTCGAAAATGGTTTTACGTCGAAAATGATTTCTTCGTACGAACGCAGGTTTAATCGTCGAAAGTTTTTCGCTGTACTAATTCACCGCCCCCCCCCTCTTGGTGCTCTTGATCCTAACAATTGGTATCAGAGCCAGGTTATTTCTCCCTTGGTAACACCCAAGAGAAATGGCACTTTTCGGCAACCAAGAGGGTCACTCTCTCATTCGTCCTCCCTTCTTCAATGGGACAAACTACACTTATTGGAAAACTCGAATGAGAGTTTTCTTGCTTTCGTTGGATTTAAATTTATGGAATATTATCAAGAACGATTTTCGAATGTCTTCTCTTCTAATGAACCATTGGAATGATTTGGAGAAGAAGATGTTTTCTTTAAATGCAAGAGCTATGAATGCTCTATTTTGTGCCTTAGACAAAAACGAGTTTAATCGGGTTTCTATGTGCGAAACAACTTTCGATATTTGGCGCACTCTTGAAATCACACACAAAGGCACAAGTAGTGTAAAAGATTCTAAAGTAAATTTTTTGATGCATGATTTCTAGCTTTTTCGAATGAAGCCGAGCGAAACCATTGTTGACATGTACACCCGTTTTACAGATGTCGTCAATGGTTTAAAAGCTCTTGGCAAATGTTTCTCGAATTTTGAACTTGTTAGTAAAGTTTTACGATCACTTTCTAAAGCTTGGGAATCAAAAGTAACGACAATACAAGAAACAAAAGATTTAAATATTTTTTCACTTGAAGAACTTATCGGTTCATTGATGACATACGAAATGGCGTGCAATGCACATGATGAACAAAACCACCTTCTAAAGAATAGGAAGGATTTGGGACATAAAACATTTGAAAACCACTCGAGCATAAGCTCAAGTGATGGTGAACAAGAACTACTCACTAAGAAATTTAAAAAATTAAAGAAACAAAAATTTAAGAACAAAAAGAACGGAACTACTTGCTTTGAATGCAAGAAGAAGAACACCAAGTGGGATGAATCGAGCTCCTCCGAAGACAACGAGAAAATCAAGAAAGGCGAGGTGGCAAACTACGCCTTAACGACATTCAACGATGAGGTAATCAAAACCCCCTTAATTTATTTCAAAATTACTTGATGCTTTCCATAATGCATTTTCTTTTTTAGTATAGAATTAATTTTCTTGAAAATTACATGTTTAAATAATATAAAGAAAATGCTAATGAATTAGGATTATGCTTATCATGCTTACCTTTCCAATGATTTTAAAAATAATCATGAAAAATACATATCTTATGATAAACAAACAAAATGATTTTTGATTGAAAATATAAAATCATGCTTGATGATTTAATAATGCATAATGATGTTTTAATACCATGATTGATGATTTTATTTTATGCATGAGATTTTAAAGTTATACATAATGATTTTTGTGGTTTATTGATCTTGATGGTTTTTATGACGTAATTTATTTTTCGATCCTAAACGATTGATGATATATATTCTTTTTGACAAAGGCATGCTTGTATGAAACAACTAAATAGAGAAAAGTATTTTTCTTGAAAATTATTTTTCTCTATCTTATTGACTTTGATGAATCTATTTTATCATCTTTTTATGAATCTCTTGAAAATGATTTTGATTTGATGATTTGAATTTGAATGGGCTTTATCTTGATTTTTGAGATTTAAAACTTGAGATTTACTCTATAAAAATCGAGATCTTTTATCCTCAATGCTTCTTTTTGTCATCTACCATCCAAATGAATCATGATTGGTATCATTGCTATATTTCTTCTAGTCATGTACTAAAGAGAAAATTTTCCTAAATGAATCATAATTTTTTATAATCATATTTTTTTATGATTCATAATGAATTGAGAAATTTTATATGCTTAAATTAATATCTTGTTCTCATACAAGATTGAATGAATTTTATCTATATCATGATCTCCTAAGAATTCCTTTTATTTTTTATTTAAAGAGGAGATGTGTCAAAATGAATCATGTCGTTTGGTATTCAAGTAATTTTATCTTTCATGACATGACGTGATTGTATTTATGACTTGTATGTCTTAAAATGATCAAAATAAATCATGTTCTTCCGTTCTTCTTTCTTGCTTACAATGATAAAATGGGGAGAAATTTTGATCATGCATGGTAGGATATACTTGCTATAATGAGAATTTTACACTATTACATGCCTTAATAACATGTTGGAAAGTATATGTTTTGGATACAAAAATTTCATGATGATGAGCATGTTTTATCTTCATGATTTTGTTTGAAAATATATAGCAAAACCATGTCCGAATGCATGAACGTGTTAAATTTCATTTTCAGATTTTCTTCATCCTAACTTGATTTAGTATTTCTCTTCCGGAATTAATGTTGCTTTCATAAGTATATGTCATATCGAGTTTGTTTCATATCATTGATTTTTGACATATGGAATCAAATAACAAATGCATCTCTCATAGACTTATCATATGAAAAATATTTTTTTCGAGAAATGGATTAGATGAAATGATTCCTTCTCGAAAAAGGAAGATCTTTTTTAACATTTGCAAGGATTTGATTCACATACATATCTTGATCCTTGCAAAAATGAAACTTGATCCTTGCAAAAATGGATTTGATCCTTGCAAAAATGAAAATAAATATTTGTATCATGATGATTTTATATTTTAATAATATGCATGATGAGTTGTAATGATGATTGATTTATTTTTAATATCATGCATAAAAAAAATAAAATATAAGGTTTTGAAAATGTGTATGTTTTAATTTGAAAATATAAGGATGCACAAATAAGATTGATACTTTACCTTTGTCATAATTTGAAAATTGATATAAGGGTCTTCCCTTCTTTTTGGCAATGAGAAAGGGAGAGTAAGAATTTATAGCGTGGAAATCATGAAAAGAGGCAAACTAGCTAGCTTGCACAATTTAAGACGAAAGCAAAAATTGCACTTCTCAAAAGAGAAGAAATTGCTATCTTGAAATCACCGTTAATTGCTAGCTAGAAATCTTAAGAAAATGCAAAAATATTCTATCTTGCCTATCTCAAGATGCTAAACATGCTAAACTTATATTTTGTAATGAAAGCAAAATTGCGAGCTCAAACATTGCAAAGGAAGCAAAAATTTGCTAGCTTGCAACTTGCATATTTCAAGAACCAAGAGTTGCCTTCTTGAACATCTCAAAACAGCTAGCTTGCATGTTGTAAAATTTTTGCTAGCTTACATAATGATAAAATTGAAAATTATATTACGATTTGAACTCCTACTTCTAAACACATTAGAGTTGGAACCTCTCCTTTTTGTTGATGACAAAGGGGGAGAAGTATGATGTTATGTAAAAGTTTATGCATAAGTTCATGATGGCATGTTGCAAGTTTTCATGATGAATATTGCAATGACTTGAATTCAGTTTGAATTCAAGGTTCTATCAATATGGCATATTGATAGGGGGAGTTTGTTTAAACTCCGAGAGTTAAATTTAACTCCATCATAAATTGGTTATCATCATCAAAAAGAGGGGAGATTGTTGAATCTCATATTTTGATGATGAAACCAATTGATAATGGTGTTTATGTTTTAATCTACGTTTTAAGTGATACAAGATGCTTCGATCATGATGAGATAATTAAAGCAGGAAAAATCATGTTGGGCCGGTGGAACATGTCAGAAGATTGGACGCCGGGCTAGTGGATCGGTCGACGTATCGACAGAAGGCTTCGGGCCATGGATTCGGGCATCTGGCCAAGAAGAGCTGGTATTACGCCAAGGATATCGGAGTTGTGGAGTCAACTGGTTGATTGGGCAATAGGCCGCAAGAAGGGACGATGCGTCGAAGAATCGAAGAATCGGATGAAGCGTCGAGGGACAAATGATATGCCGGACAACTTGATTAATGCTTAGTATTAATTGTCTAGATCGAAGTTTGTTTTGCATATGCAGGATTAACTACGATAGCAGTAAGACATGCAGTAGGAGTTGCGCCAGAGTCAAGACCATGATCACGTTGTGGGTTCGAGAGTTCGATGGAAGTTCAGATGGTTGTCGGAGGTTCTGTAGGAACAAATCCGAGAAGTCCAAGAGCTTGCCAAAGAAGATCGTTGGAACTCGCCAAGTGGATCGTTGCAAGTCCAGGAGTTTGCCGGAAGTCTGTCGGAGCATCGCCGAAGGTTCATCGGATGTTTGCCAGAAGTTCGCCGGAAGCTCGCTGGAAGAAGCAATTAACGCACTAGAGCAAGTTATAATAAATGTCTTAAGAAATATCATAGTTAGCATGTAGATTATGTTAGGACTGGGTGGTGATCCCATTAACTTAATCTGGGGGCAATTGGGCCCTTGATAGACCCAAATTGGGCCGAATGAATCAGCCCATTCGGACCCAGATTTCTTGGCCGACGGTGGCACCGCCCAAGAGCTTAGTCTCCCAAGAAAGCTGGGTGGTGCAATCGCCTAGGTCAAGCGGTGGTACCGCCTAGGCTCAGTCTCCGAGCGAGACTAGGTAGTGGTACCACCCCTGTCAGGCAATGGTATCGCCTGAGCTCAGTCTCCGAGATGTAGTATTTCCCAGTTATGGCGGTAGTATCGCCAGGACCCCGAAAATCCAAGAGATGATATTTTTTAGCTCCAAATTTAAACCAGTTTGGGGCCAATATAAACACCACCCTTTCCTACATGAAAGGGCACTGAAAATACAATCTTACTTTGTAATTTTTAGAGCTCAAAAGTGTTATATAAGCTAAAAGTTCTCCTCCCTCTTTTCTTCCAAGGTTCAATCATTCAAGAGAGGAGTGAAAATTCTATAAGGGTTGCCTCCTAAGCCCGTCAAAAGGAGTGAAACTGTAAAAGGGTGGTTGGCCTTTGCCTATTGAAGGAAGGCCTCTAGTGGACGTCGGTGACCTCGTCGGAGGTGTTAGGATCGGAGTGGCACTAAGAGGGGGGGGTGAATTAGTGCAGCGGATTAAAACTTCGGTTTGGACAAATCTTTCGTACGATAAAAAACCGAACTCGGAAGTGCTTAACTTGAACACGTGTTCGTAAAGATATGCAGCAAAGGTAATGAGGAAAGAAAGTACGTAAGAAGGTTTGCAGTAATGTAAATAGCAATAATGAAATACAAATCAGAGATCACGTCGATTTTAAAGTGGTTCGGTCAAATGACCTACATCCACTTGCGAGGCCCTCTTCGATGAGGCTCCCACCTTCCACTAGCAAATCTCTTGAAGGGGAAGGGCAAATACCCCTCTTATAACTTTTTACAAGTAGTTCACACTCTTACAAATTTTCAGCAAGAAAGAAGGAGGTGAACACTCTAGCAAATTGAAAACAAGACTTGCTAAGACTTTTCTAAGACCTTTCTCTCAATCAAATGCTTCTCAAAAAGTTATAATCTCAGCTGAGATTTGAGGGTTATTTATAGGCCTTAAGAGGATTCAAATTTGGGCTCCAAAATTTGAATTCTCTTTGGTTCCCGATGCTGGCGGTGCCACCGCCTGTCAGTGTCTGACACAGACAGTGGACTGGCGGTGCCACTGCCCAACCAAGCGGTGCCACCGCCCAGCCCAGGCAGTGCCACCGCCTGGCTCTCGGGTGCTGGGCGGTGCCACCGCCAGACCCTTCGGTTCACTGGTTGGGCTTTAAATTTAGCCTTAACCAAGTCTAATTTTGGGCCCAGTTGGCCCTTAACCAGGATATAGGATTATCTTTTAATCCTAATCCTAATTAAATGTGAACTACATAACTAAAAACATCCCAAGCAAGTTTTCAATCGCGAACGTTGAGTCTTGTTCTGGCGAGCTCTCCGACGAACTTCTTCCGACGGACTCCCAGCAAGCTCCCGATCTTGTGATGACTTCAACGAGTAGCCGAGCCTTCTCGGTGATCTCCGCGAACCTCCGACGATCTCTTCGGCAAACTTTCGAAAATTCCGACAGGTTCCTGATTTCTTCTCGGTTGGTTCCGGCAACATCTCCGATGATTCTTCGGACTCTCAAACGTCCATCGAACTTGACTCCGATATTCTTGCTTTATGTTTTCTGGTTATCGTAGTTAATCCTGTACACTTAATTCAATAATATGGATTAGATCAATTAACCCATCAATTGATTTTATCATCAAAATCCGAGATTCAACAATCTCCCCCTTTTTGATGATGACAATCAATTGATGATGGAGTTAAACATAACTCCCCCTATCTATATGCCATATTATGAGAAGATAAAAACACTTAAATTCCATCCTATTGAATTCAAGCATAAACCGATAAGTTCTAACCGTAGAACTTATCGTTATTCTTATTAAGCAATAGTAAATATGAAACTTCGATGAAAATCATTTTAAGTCAAATGATAAGGGACGATTTTTACTATGACAGGAGATAAAGATTTTCAACATGAATAGATGTAAGGCATGCTTTCAATATGATCAATCAATCTTGCGATATTCTCAAAGATTTTACAATGCATATAAGACATTCATATCACACAAGCTTTTGTAATTCATATAAGTCATGTTATCGATGCGCATAAGACATTTTTATTAAGTCATGCTATCGAAGTGGTATAAGTCATCACTTACACTTAGTCATCACTTCTCCCCCTTTGTCATCAACAAAAAGGGAATGAGACTTGAAGCACATAATTTGTGATTAGAACATCAGGAATTCAGCATTGATCATACAAAAATTTATCATTCAAAATTAAGTATGCTAAAATATTTACGCAGAGTTCATCTTAAGGGAAAATTCAGCATTCATCCATTTTATCAAATCTCTTCTTTCTATAAATAACAAAAATAGTAGGTGTACAAGGAAGAGATTGTGATAAAAAATTTCAAGTAGTTACTCCAATAAGTCAAGATCATAATTCAAATACAAACTCATTCAAATTCAAATCGTCAACTTGAAACTCATAATCAAGCCATCAAAATCAATTTCGAGATTCATAAAATATCATAAAATCATTAATCTTGATCAGATGGGAGTGGTGTTTGACTCAAGATAGGATAAGGTAATTTAACATGTCATTTAGAATCGAAAGAGAAGGATCAAATTCACCGAGGAACGGAGAGAGGATGAAAAACTTTACGGAAAATTCATTCAAACAAGTTTATTCTTAGGGACAATTTAATATACCTAATTCCCTTCTAATGAATTCAAATTGGTCTTCATTCAAAGCTTTTGTAAATATATCTGCTAATTGATGCTTTGTGTCAATGAATTCTAGAACAACATTATTGTTAAGGACATGATCGCGTATGAAATGATGCCTAACGTCGATGTGCTTAGTTCTAGAGTGCTGAATTGGATTTTTAGTAAGACATATGGCACTAGTATTATCACATTTTATGGGAACGTTTTTGAAGTGAATTCCATAGTCTTCTAATGTATTTTTTATCTAAACAACTTATGCACAGCATGCACTTGCAGCAATGTATTCGGCGGAAGTAGATAGTGCAACTGAATTTTGTTTCTTGGAAGTCCAAGAATCAAGTGCATGTCTTAAAAATTGGTATGTTCCGGATGTACTTTTTCTATCTATCTTGCATCCGCCAAAATCGGCATCTGCATAAGCTATTAAATCGAAATTTTCAGATTTTGGATACCACAATCCTAAATTTGGAGTTCCTTTAAGATACCTAAATATTCTTTTAACACTCTTAAGATGAGATAATTTAGAATTAGATTGAAACCTAGCACAAAGTCCTACACTAAACATAATATCCGGTCTAGTCGCGGTGAGGTAGAGTAGACTACCTATCATTCCCCTATATGTTTTTTGATCGAAATTTTTACTATTTTCATCCATATCTAACTTAGTCGAAGTACTCATAGGGGTGTTTATTGATATTGAATTATCCATGTTAAATCATTTTAATAATTCTAATGTATATTTAGATTGGTTAAGAAATATACCATCACTAAGTTGTTTGATTTGTAATCCTAAAAAAAAAGTTAATTCACCCATTAAACTCATTTCAAATTCATGACTCATACATTTGGCAAATGATTCACATAGTGATTCATCCGAAAAGCCAAAAATAATATCGTCAACATAAATTTGCATAATAAGAAAATTATTTTCAAAATGTTTGATAAACAATGTAGTATCAACCTTGCCTTTTGTAAAATTATTTAAAATAAGAAAGGAACTAAGCCTTTCATACCAAGCTCTAGGAGCTTGTTTCAAACCATAGAGAGCCTTAGCCTTAGTCAATTTGAATACATGATTAGGAAGAAGAGAATTTTCAAATCCAGGAGGTTGTTCGACATATACTTCTTCGGAAATAAAACCATTCAAGAAGGCACTTTTGACATCCATTTGAAACAGTTTAAAATTTTTACTACTAGCATAGGCAAGGAGCATCCTTATGGCTTCTAATCGAGCCACGGGAGCGAAGGTTTCTTCGTAATCGATACCTTCTTCTTGATTGAAACCTTTGGCCACTAATCTAGCCTTGTTTCTAACCATGATACCATTTTCGTCTTGCTTGTTTCTAAAGACCCATTTAGTACCAATGACTAAATGGTCACTAGGTCTAGGAACAAGCTTACATACCTTATTCCTCTTAAATTGATTTAATTTCTCTTGCATTGCAATAACTCAAAAATCATCTTTTAAGGCCTCGTCAATGCATTTAGGTTCGATTTGAGAAAGGAAGGCGGTGTTAGCATAAAAATTCTTGGAGGAACGAGTTTGAACCCCTTTTGATGTTTCTCCTATAATTAGCTCATTTGGATGAGCATCTATATACTTCCATTCCTTGGGTAAGGAAATTTCGGAAGAAGGTGCATCCAAGTTGCTATTTTGAGGAGGGGGTTCATTTAAATTCAAATTATCAAAACCAAGATCATCATCAAAATCATTTTTCTTTAAATTAGAAATTTCATTAAAAACTACATGAATAGATTCTTCTATTACTAAGGTTCTTTTGTTAAAAACCCGAAAAGCCTTAGAAACGGAAGAGTAACCAAGAAAGATGCATTCATCGGATTTAGCATCAAATTTTCCTAAGGCATCCCTTTCATTCAAAATAAAGCATTTACAACCGAAAACTTTAAAATAGGAAATATTTGGTTTTTTGTTATTCCATAATTCATAGGGAGTTTTTGATAGGGACGGTTTTATTAGAACCCTATTCATGATGTAGCAAGCTGTATTTACGGCTTCGGCCCAAAAATATTTGGATAGACTATGTTCATTTAACATCGTTCTTGCCATTTCTTGTAGGTTTCTATTTTTTCTTTCAACTACTCCATTTTGTTGGGGATTCCTCGGAGTGAAGAAGTTGTGATTATATCCATTAACTTCACAAAAATTTTGAAAGTCACGGTTTTGAAATTCGCCACCGTGATCACTCCGAATTGATGAAATCATGAAACCTTTTTCGTTTTGAGTGAGTTTACAAAATTTAGAGAAACACTTGAAACAATCACTTTTGTGAGCTAAGAAATAAGTCCAAGTGTATCTAGTATAGTCATCCACAATTACAAACGTATATTTGCTTCCTCCTAGACTTGTCGTGTCAATTGGTCCAAATAAGTCCAAATGAATCAATTGTAATGGTTTAGTGGTGCTAATTTGAGTTTTTGGTTTGAAACTAGTTTTTATTTGTTTACCTAGTTGACATGCATCGCATACTTTGTCCTTAATAAACTTTATATTTGGAATTCCTCGCACTAATTCTCTAGATGAGATCTTAGATATTAGTTTCATACTTGCATGGCCTAGTCTCCTATGCCAAAGCCAAGCATCATCATTTAAAGCGGAGAAGCACATTTCATTACTTAGTTCATCAAGGTTGATGGTGTAGACATTATTTTGTTTTAATGCAATCATAGTTATGTTATGGTTTGGTTTTTCAATAATACACACATTTGATTCAAATCTAACGATATAACCTTTATCGCATAATTGACTAACACTCAAGAGATTATGTTTCAATCCATCAACTAGTAAGACATCATCAATAGAAAATTTTAATTTGTTACCTATGGTTCCCTTGCCAACGATTTTGCCTTGGTTGTTGTCTCCGAAGGTGATGTACCCTTCTTCTTTGCTAGTGAGCATAGAGAAATGAGATGGATCTCCAGTCATATGTCTTGAGCATCCACTATCTAGATACCATCTCTTGCTCCTAGCTTGTGATGGTGTATGTTTTTACAAGAAGGGATTATTTTTAGGTACCCATTTTCTTTTGGGTGCCTTAAAAACTGATTTAACTTGTTCATCATATTGCATAGAATTGATCATGGTTCCTTTAGGAACCCAAATTAGTTTGTTCGGACTAATTTTCTTGAATGGACATTTATAAGTTTTATGTCCATATTTACAACAAAAGTTGCAATTGCTTTGGTGCCGAACATGTAAGATACGGCCTTTAATGAAGGTAGTTGGATTTTGGTGAGGACTTCTCACAAATCCGATTCCACTTCTTTTAGGAACGTGACCCTTATTTGTAAGGATCATGTTCAAAGACTTGCTACCAACCTCGAATTTCTTCAAGGTGTCCTTAAGTAGCAAGTTCTCCTTTTGGAGAGTTTCTAGATCATGGCATTTTATACATGGAGCTAAACTATCATGATATTCAGTCTTTAATTTATCGACATTACAAGTGAGACTATCATGCTCCTTTTTTAGCAATTTGTATTTTCTACTAAGTGTCTTACATTCATCAAATAACTCATGGAAGGCATTTAATAATTCATGATAAGGTAAATCTGCATCCATTAAATATGTTACCTCTTCTCCGATGGCTATTAGGGCGAAATGAGCAACTTACTCGGTATTGGACTCCTCTTCTTCGGACGTGCTTGAATCATCCCACGTTGCCTTAAGCACCTTCTTCTTTGATTTCTCTTTTTGGCTTGAGGACAATCATTCTTGTAATGTCTCAGTTTTTTTCACTCATAGCAAATCACTTGGTCCTTCTTTTGTTCGAATTTAGTTTTTATATTATTTTTAAATTTATTCTTTCTTAAATATTTTTTCAATTTTTGAGTCAAAAGTGCAATGTCATTGTCACTGCCCTCATCACTTGATGTTCCTTTCAAGTGGTCTTCTTGTGATGTGAGTGCCATATCCTTCCTATTCTTTGGAAGGGGGTTCTCGAGCTCGTCATGAGCTTGACATGTCATTTCGTAGGTCATTAGAGACCCAATAAGTTCTTCAAGAGGGAATGTTTTAAGGTCTTTGGCCTCTTGAATGGTCGTAACTTTTGGATCCCAACTTTTAGGGAGGGATCTTAAGATTTTAGTTACTAGTTCAAAGTTAGTAAAATCTTTACCAAGAGCTTTGAGTCCATTGATGACATCCGTGAGCCGGGTGTACATGTCTCCGATGGACTCACTTGGTTTCATTCGGAAGAGTTCGTAAGAGTGCACAAGGATGTTGATTTTGGACTCTTTCACTCGGCTAGTGCCTTCATGAGTGACCTCAAGAGTTCTCCAAATATCAAAAGTCGAATCACAAATTGAAACACGATTAAATTCATTTTTGTCTAGTGCACAAAACAAGACATTCATAGCTTTTGCGTTTAAAGTAAAAACCTTCTTCTCCGATTCATTCCATTCGCTCATCGGAAGAGAAGATTTTTGAAATCCGTTTTCAACAATAGTCCAAAGCTCGAAATCCATGGAAATGAGGAAGATCCTCATACGAGTCTTCCAATAAGTATAATCCGACCCATTAAACATGGGTGGACGTGTGATAGAATGACCCTTATGTATGCCGGAGTAAGCCATCTCTCTTGGGTATCAAACCAAATATGAGAGTGAGCCTAGCTCTTATACCAATTGTTAGGATCGGAGCGGCACTAAGAAGGGGGGGTGAATTAGTGCAGCGGATTAAAATTTGGTTTTGGATAAATCTTTCGTACAATAAAAAACCGAACTCGGAAGTGCTTAACTTGAACACGTGTTCGTAAAGATATGCAGCAAAGGTAATGAGGAAAGAAAGCATGTAAGAAGGTTTGCAGTAATGTAAATAGCAATAATGAAATGCAAACCAGATATCACGCCGATTTTAAAGTGGTTCGGTCAAATGACCTACATCCACTTACGAGGTCCTCTTCGATGAGGCTCCCACCTTCCATTAGCAAATCTCTTGAAGGGGAAGGGCAAATACCCCTCTTACAACTTTTTACATGTGGTTCACACTCTTACAAATTTTCAGCAAGAAAGAAGGAGGTGAACACTCTAGCAAATTGAAAACAAGACTTGCTAAGACTTTACTAAGACCTTTCTCTCAATCAATTGCTTCTCAAAAAGTATAATCGCAGCTAAGATTTGAGGGGTATTTATAGGCCTCATGAGGATTCAAATTTGGGCTCCAAAATTTGAATTCTCTTTGGTTCCCGATGCTGGCGGTGCCACCGCCTGTCAGTGTTTGACACTGATAGTGGATTGGCGGTGCCACCGCCTAGCCAAACGATGCCACCGCCCAGCTCTCGGGTGCTGGGCGGTGCCACCGCCTAGCCCAGGCGATGCCACCGCTTGGCTCTCGGGTGCTGGGCAGTGCCACCACCCAGTCTGGCGGTGCCACCGCCAGACCCTTCGGTTCACTGGTTAAGCTTTAAATTTAGCCCAAACCAAGTCTAATTTTGGGCCCAATTGGCCCCTAACCAGGATATAGGATTATCTTTTAATCCTAATCCTAATTATATGTGAACTACATAACTAAAAACATCTCAAGCAAGTTTTCAACCACGAACGTCGAGTCTTGTTCCGGCGAGCTCTCCGACTAACTTCTTCCGACAGACTCCCAGCAAGCTCCCGATCTTGTGATGACTTCAACAAGTAGCCGAGCCTTCTTGGTGATCTCCGCGAACCTCCAACGATCTCTTCGGTGAACTTTCAAAAATTGCGACAGGTTCCCAATTTCTTCTCGGTTGGTTCGGGCAGCATCTCCGACGATTCGTCGGACTCTCAAACGTCCATCGAACTTGACTCTGGTATTCTTGCTTTATGTTTTCTGGTTATCGTAGTTAATCCTGCACATTTAACTCAATAATATGGATTAGATCAATTAACCCATCAATTGATTTTATCATCAAAATTCGAGATTCAATAGGAGGAGGAAGCCAAAAGTGGATGTAGGTCAAGATTGACCGAACCACTCTAAAATTGTGGTGCTCTCCGGTTTGCATTTCTTCTTGCTGCCTACCTTATTGCAAACCTCCATATGTGCTTTACTTCCTTATTACTTTTTCTGCACTCCTTTACAAACTCGCTTTCAAGTTAAGTTTCCGAAAATGGTTTTACGTCAGAAATGATTTCATCGTACGAACACAGTTTTAACCGTCGAAAGTTTTTCGCTGCACTAATTCATCCCCCCCCCCCTCTTAGTGCTCTTGATCCTAATAGCATATACTATGGCATCTGAGGAGGAAATCAATTCTAAATTTAAAGCCTTCGAGGCGCGAATGGAGGATAAGATTCGGACTCTCGTCACCGAACTTAGTTTGGGCCGACCACCAAGCTCAAAGTAATCACATCAAGGAAAGTGCTTTGACCAATTGCACCAAGCCCGAAGAGATGACTTCCAAGAGAGGGGAGGCTCTATTACATATCTCTACTATCCACGCATGAGGGTGGTCTTCCCTAAATGGGAAGAAGGAGACCCAATTGGTTGGATCTCATGCGCGGAGTTATATTTTTGGTACCACAAAATTACGGATGCATTTAGGTGGAAATTATGATTATACATCTTGAAAGGGATGCTATATAGTAGTTTGACTACTTTGAACACACTCATGGAGTCCTATCATGGTGACAATTCAAAAAAGGACTACTGATCCGCTTCGGACCAACCGATTATAAGAACATTGATGGACAGCTAGCAAAGATCCGACAAACCTCCACTATTCAGGAGTACCAAACAAGTTTGAAAGGTTATATAATCAAACTCATGATTGGTATGAAAACAACTATTAGGGACCTTCATTAAGAGCTTGAAGCCAGAGATCCGGGGAGAAGTTAAAGCACGACAACCGTACACGCTTATGGCAGTCATCTCTTTCATACGATTTCAAGATGAGCGATTGAACCATGAAGCCCGAATGACTACAGTCACTCCCTGAGTAGCAATACCAAAGCCCTCAGCCCCCTCTACTATCAACCGAGCCCCTGCACCAAAAAGGTTGACAAGAGAACAGCTTTGGGAGTGATTTGCGAAGGGGTTATGTTGGCATTGTGATGAGCTATGGAGCCATTAGCATTGCTGTAAAAAAGGGAGACTTCTTGTGATTGCACCAGTAGAAGAAGAGGTCATTGAATATCCAAAAGAGAGCTTTGAATATGAAGAAGAAGATGTGAAAGAAGAACCACAATCGACCGACTTTACGATACATGCACTAGCCGGCTACTCAAACCTGCAAACGATAAAAGTTGGAGGCCTTCTCAAACAACAACCGATCACTGTTCTCATTGACACGGGTAGCACTAATAACTTCCTAAACAGTAAGGTTGCTGACTGGATGGTACTCCACATTGAAGGATGCAACAATTTCAACATAAAGGTCACCGATAGAAGAATCCTAAAGTGTGACCAAAGATATCCACAGGTAAAACTATTGCTGCAAGACCAAGAAATTATCACCGACTTCTTTCTCCTACCAATTGATGACTATGAGGCCATGCTTGGCATAGAATGGCTGAGGTCACTAGGTGATGCCTCTTGAAACTTTTTCTAATTAATTATGAAATTATATTGTAAAGGAAAACAGATCATCCTACGTGAGAAGTGCGGAAGCAACATAACCATCATTTTGACCCAACAAATGGAGAAAGTTTTACACAAGGTAAATGGTGGCTTTTTGGTGCATCTCCAGCAGTAACCAAAGGGGAAAGAAATGTTGATGCAGATGCACTCTCACGGCTACCTAAGCAAGCTAAGTTTTCAACCATCTCCCTTCTTACCACCAACTTCCTCAAGAAAATTAGGGAAGAATGGAAGAAGGATCTAGAGATCAGCAACATCATTAAAAAATTAGAGGATGATCCATCTACAATAGCCCACTGCACTTGGGGTTCGAGGGATCTACGCTACAAAGATCGCATTGTGCTTATACTTGACTCCCCTTGCATCAAAATCATCCTGCATGAAATGCACTCCACACCTTCAGCAGGGTACTTTGGATTCCTGAGAACCTACAAAAGAGTGAAGCAAAATTTTTATTGGAGAGGGATGTAAAAAATTATTGCTGAATATATGACACAATATGATGTATATCAACAGCACAAGGGTGAAATAGTGGCAAGTCTAGGGAAGCTACAACCACTACCAATATCGGACTCGATGTGGACTGGCATCTCTATGGACTTCGTCGAAGGGCCGCCACCTTTCAAAGGTAAAAGCACAATTCTTGTGGTGGTTGATCGACTTATGAAATATACTCATTTTTGTGCTATCCAAAATCTCTACACTGTTGCTAGTATTGCCCAGATTTTTATAGAAAATATTATTAAACTGCATGGGATGCCAAGATCCATTGTAAGTGATCATGACAAGATCTTCACTAGTAAATTTTGGACTGAGTTATTTCAGTTACAAGGCACTAAACTCAAGATGAGCACAGTGTATCATCCACAAACTAACGACCAAACAGAGGTAGTAAACAAGTGTTTAAAGTTGTACCTTTAGTGTTTCACTAGCGACCGACCAAAGGAGTGGGTGAAATAGTTTCCTTGGGCCGAATGGTGGTATAATACTATATATCATTCATCTACAAAATGTGCCCCTTATGAAGCACTGTATGCTCAGCTGGCCCCTGTGATTCCAAAGTATGTAATTGGCTCAGCCAAGGTAGATCAGGTTGACCAAAAATTGATTGATAGGGACAAACTCCTACAATTGTTAAAGGATAATCTCTCGACCACTCAAGCCAGAATGAAGTAGCAAGCCGACACATGATGAAGCGAAAGAGAAGTTTCAGTGGGAGATTGGGTTTATCTTCGCCTACAGCCATACAAGCAACTCTCCATCAACACTCGAGCCTCCATGAAGCTATCCCCACATTTTTATGGGCCATATTAGATCACAGAGCGTATTGGAGCCATGGCATACAAACTTAAATTACTTGAGGATGCCAAAATTCACCTTGTATTCCATGTGTCATGCCTGAAGCCCAAGTTGGGAGAACACGAGTCACCCCAGATCCAACTGCCCAACACCATTGAGGATGGAGTTATTCAAGCCCAAACACAAGCCATCCTCAACCACAGGATCATGATACATCACTGATGTCCCTCTACTGAAGTACTAGTACAGTGGAATAATTTAGTACTTGAAGATTCCACATAGAAATCATATGAGGAGCTAAAGACTCGATTCCCTGAGTTCATGGAATCTCAACCTTGAGGACAAGGCTGATTTAGAGTGGACGGGCTGTATAGGACCCTAGTAGGGTTGGGTCCTACTCAACCAAGAAGTAGCTAATAAAATCCTATGAGATTGTAATAAATCCCACCTAGCCGCCTCTATCCTATAAAGAAGAGTGGCTAGGGTTTATATTTGGGCCTTTGGGCTTTCTAGCCGTCGGCCCCTTTTACTGGGCTGGTTGGTTAGGGTTGAGGGCAAAAGGGGTAACTCACTTAGGAAGCAGCACCTAGGGCTAGGGTTAGGAGGTTATTTCTTAGAGAAGCATTAGGAGTTGTAAAGGAATAGGAGTCTTGAGTAGGAGTCCTATTAGGAGTTGGTTAGAAGTCCTATTAGGACTTAGGGTTTAGAAGCTATATAAATAGTCATGTATTCATCCTCTTTTCTTAAGCAATAGATGAATCTTTTTTGCAGCCTTTGAGCAGCAATTTGGAGGAAGGAACCCCTATAGAGTTCCAAGGAGGCCGATCCCCTAAAGAGATTTACCCCAAGTTTAGAATCTGCAAGGGTTCTAACATGCACCCCTTACTTCCTTATTGAAAAATGATGCTTTCCAATGGTCGAACAAAGCCACCTCCTCCTTCGATGAACTTAAAGCCGCAATGACGACAACGCTCGTACTAGTGCTACCCGACTTGGTAAGACTTTTGTTATTGAAGCCAATGCCTCCGGAGTCGGAATTGGTGCTATACTAATGCAAGATGGCCGCTCCCTCACTTATACTAGTAAGGCGTTATCTCCTTTCCATCTTAAGATAACTATTTACGATAAGGAGATGCTCATGATTATGCATGCGGTGGCCAAGTGGAGACCGTACTTAATCGGGCAACGCTTTCAAATCAAGGCCGACCATAAAAGCCTAAAATATTTCTTGGAGTAGAAGATATCTTCCCCTAAGCAACAAAAATGGGTAACAAAGCTTTTTGGCTATGATTATGAAATAACTTATAAAAAGGGGAAAGAGAATGTTGTTGTAAATGTGCTTTTGCGGCTACCCGAGCAAGCTGAATTTTTGGTCATTTCACTTCCGACCAGCGACTTCCTTAAGGATATTAAGAGGGAATGATAGGAAGATCCAAAGACTAGTAAGATCATAAAAAAATTGGAGGAAACACCAAGCTCCGTGGCTCATTACAATTGGGACTCAAAATAATTGCACTATAAGGGATGCATTGTGATTGTGCCAAATTCTACTTACATCTTCACGAGCAGATTTTAGATAGAGTTATTCCATATGTAAGGCACTAAATAAAAAATGAGTACAACATATCACCCACAAACTGACGGCCAGACTGAAGTGGTGAACAGGTGCTTGGAGATATACCTCAGATGCTTCACTAGTGACCGGCCAAAAAAGTGGACAAAGTGGCTTCCTTGGGCCAAATGGTGGTATAATACAATTTATCATTCATCCAAAAAATATACTTCCTATGAGGCTTTGTATGGCCGACCTCCCCCCTGTGATCCCAAAATATGTGTTGGGCATCTCTAAAGTGGAACAAGTAGATAGGGAACTACAAGACCGAGACAAAATGTTGAAGTTGCTAAAAGATATTCTACTGCATCTCAAGGAAGGATGAAACAATAATATGATCAACAAAAAGGTGAAAGAGAATTTTCAATAGGAGATTGGGTCTTCCTACGGCTCTAGCTATACAAGCAAACATCAATCCAAACCAAAGCATCTATGAAGCTTTCACCTCGGTTCAATGGACCCTACCAAATTTTGGAGCACATAAGAGCTGTCACATATAGATTTGACTTACCCGCAAGCTCCCGAATCCATCCAATCTTCCATGTGTCATGTTTAAAGCTCAAGTTGGGACAAAACGAGATAGACCAAAGCCATCCACCAAATATGACTACCAAAGGAGAACTCTAGACCCAACCAAGTGCCATTATTGATCAACGGATCGTGACTCGACGACGATGACCCACTATCGAAGTGCTATTACAATGGGCAAAATTACCAGCAGAAAGTGCCACTTGGGAGAACTATGATGACTTGAAGATCAAATTCCTATAATTCATGGATTGTCAGCCTCAAGGATAAGACTGATTCGAAGAGGGTGGGTCTATTAGGACTCTAGCTAGGAGAGTTATAATTGAGAGGGGCATTCATGTAAAACCTACCTAGCCGACCCTTATTAGAGAGGTGAAGAGGCCGGCTAGGGTTAGGAGGTTATTTCTTAGAGAAACATTAGGAGTTGTAAAGGAATAGGAGTCTTGAGTAGAAGTCATATTAGGAGTCGGATAGAAGTAGGAGTCTTGGGTAGGAGTCCTATTAGGAGTTAGGGTTTAGAAGCCCTATAAATAGCCATGTATTCATCCTCTTTTCTTAAGCAATAGATGAATCTTTTCTATAGCCTTTGAGTAGCAACTTGGAGGAAGGAACCCCTATAGAGTTTTAAGGAGGCCGATCCCCTAAAGAGATCAATCCAAAGCTTAGAATCTGTAAGGGTTCTAACATCAACACCTTGCCTTTGACGATACCCCTTAGCCACTAGCCTTGCTTTATAGGTCTCGACCTTTCCATCTACTCCTATCTATTTCTTAAAGATCAACTTGCAACCAATAGGTACAATGCCCTCGGGTGCATCAACTAGGTTCGAAACCTTATTGGAGTACATGGTATCCATCTCAGAATTCATGGCTTCTTGCCACTTCCCGGAGTCTATGCTCATAATTGTTGAATCTCGGATTTTGATGATAAAGTCAATTGTAAATTGTTTGATCTAATCTATATATTAAGAAAAGTGTGCAGGATTAATTACGAGAGTTCAAGATCGAGATCTCATTAGAAGTTCGAGAGTTCGATGGAAGTCCGGATGTTCGTTGGAAGTTCTGCCTGAACCAATCGAGAAGTCCAGGAGCTTGCCAAAGAAGCTCGTCGGAACTCACCAAGAAGATCGTCCTAAAGTCCAAGAGCTTGCCGGGAGTCTGTCAGAACATTGCCGAGAGTTCGTCGGATGTTCACCGGAAGTATGTTAGAAGCTCGCTAGAAGAGCAATTAACACATTAGAACAAGAAGCACTATAAATTATATCTTAATTATCATAGTTAGAGCATAAATTAAGTTAGGATTGGGAGGTAATCCTACTAACTTAATTATGAGCCAACTGGGCCATTAACAAGGTTGAATTTGGCTGAAGTGAGCTGCCAATTCGGCCCCTAAAAACATGGCCAGCGATGGCACCACTTGGAAATCAGTGCCCAATATTTTTTGGGCAATGGTACCGCCTAGATTGGGCGGTGATACCACCGGCAGTAATGTTTCCAGTGGTGGTATCACCCCTGCTCAGTGGTGGTACTGCCCAGTCATATCAGTGGCAGTAGTACTGCCCAGTAACAGCGGTGGTACCGTCAGTATCCCGAATTCTAGGAATATGACACTTTTTGGCTCTAATTTAGAAGCCATTGGGCCTTATAAAAACCCCACCCTTTTCTACATGAAAGGGCATAAAAGTATTGGCTTAATCTTGAAGTCTTGAGTCATAAAAGTATTGTAAAAGTTAGAGTTCTCCTCCTTCATCTCTTGAGTCATAAAAGTCTTGACTCATAAGAGGAGTGAGACTTATAAGGGTTATCTCCTAAACCCGGGAAAAGGAGAAAGCACTGTAAAGAGGTGTTCGGTCTTCACCTATTGAAGGAAGACCTTTAGCGGACGTCGGTGACCTTGTCGGAGGAGGAATCCGAAAGTAGATGTAGGTCACATTGAACGAACCACTCTAAAACTCGATTTACATTTACTTTGAACAATTTACTTTTATAGCTGTTAGGAAAAGAGTCGACACTAAGAGGGGGGGTGAATTAGTGCAGCAGTAAAAATTACGTTTCTGAAAATTCTTCGTACATTGAAAATCGATTCCGGAAATATGCTTAGATTGAAAGCATATGGAAGAACATAGCAAGTAATGAGAAGGCAGTTCACAGTTTAAAGTAAATTACTCAAAGTAAAGGCAAACCAGATTTTTATAGTGGTTCGGTCGTTGTGACCTACATCCACTTCATCGATTCCTCTTCCATTGAGGTCACCGGCATCCACTATTAGTCTTCCTTCAATAGACGAAGACCAACCACCTTTTACAACTCGATTCTCCTTTTACCGGGTTTAGGAGATAACCCTTACACCCCACTTACTCCTCTCTCAAACTATTCTAACACTTAGAACATTTGAGAGGAGTTCACACAAGATTGCAACAATATTTCTTTCTATTTTTACTCTCAAGTCTTGTGTATGTTAACTAGGGATGAGACGGGTATTTATAGGCCTCATGTTGATTCAAACTTGGAGGCTAAAAACATCTCATCCCGGGTTTCTTGGGTTCGGGCGGTACCACCACCAATGTCAATCTAACACTAACACTGCACCGGGCGGTACCACCGCCTAGTCTGGCTATACCACCGCCTGACACTAGGCAGTACCACCGCCTAGATTGGTGGTACCACCGCCTTCAGCCTCTTGGAGGTTGTGTCTGGGCAGTACCACCGCTTGACACAGTCTCGGAGACTATGCCACGACGATGTCAACTCTTGGGGCACTATTTGGGCCCTTTTATTGGGCCTAACACAGTTCTTACATGGGCCCAACTGACCCCTAATTGGGTTAGTCCAATTCTAATCCCAATTACATGCTAACTACGAATTCTAAGACATTTCCTATGCTAAACAAGTCTGTAAGTCTAGTTTCTTTCGTCGAGCTTCCGATGATCTTTTGGTGAATTTCCAACGATCTCTCGGTAATGTTCCAATGGACTCTCGGCAAGCTCCTAGACTTCACGACGATCTTCTTGGCGAGTTCCAATGAGCTTCTTTGGCAAGCTCCGAGACTTCTTGGCTGGTTCTTGCAGAACATCTGACAAACATCCAGACTTTTGACAAACTCTCGAACTCCCAAGGAAATCGTGTTCTTGACTCTAGGAATTCATTTTGCTTTGTGCTTTGCTATCGTAGTTAATTTTGCATAGGTAAAAGCACACTCCGATCTAGACAATTATTACTAAGCTTGAATCATGTTGTCCAATATGTCATTGGTCCATCGACGCTTCATCCAATTCTTCGGCGCATCGTCCTCTCTTGCGGCCTATTGCTCAATCCACTAGTTGACTCCACAACTTTGATATCCTTAGCGCAATATATGCTCTTCTTGGCTCGATACCCGAATCCATGGCCCGAAGCCTTTTGTCGATACGTCGATCGATCCTTTGGCTCAATGTCCAATCTTCTGACATGTTCCACTATCCAACATGATTCTTCCTGCTTTAATTTTCTTATCCTGATCGAAGCATCCTGCGTCATTAAAAACATAGATCAAATCATAAACACTTATCAATTGGTTTCATCATCAACATACGAGATTCAACAATCTCCCCCTTTTTGATGATGACAACCAATTGATGACGGAGTTAACCTTAACTCTCCCTATCAATATGCTATATTGATAGAACCTTTAATTAATGCTGAATTCAAGTCATTGCAAATTTCATCATGAATATTTGCAACATGTCATCATGCATAACATGATCATACTTCTCTCCCTTTGTCATCAATAAAAAGGAGAAGTATAACTTTCAAGTGTTTGGACATACAAGTTCAAATTATTCCATAATAAATATAATCTTCAGTTTTATTATCATGCAAGCTAGCAATAATTTTACAACATTTTAAAACATGCAAGCTAGAAATTTTGAGATGTTCAAGAAAGCAACTCTTACTTCTTGAAATATACAAGTTTGTAAATTTTGCTAAATGTGCAAGTTAACATTTTTTTCTTCTTGAGATAGGCATGATAGCACTTCTTTCTACATAGAATTTGCAACATAGCAAATTTTTGCTTCCTTTGCAATGTTTGAGCTAGCAATTTTGTTTCCTGTGCAAAGTGCAAGTTTCTAAATTTTGCAAGATGAGCTAGTGATATTTCTCCCCCTTTGTCAATGTCAAAAAGAAGGGAAGAATACAATGTTGTAATTCTTTTCCCTTTACAATAATTTTCAAAGTATGACAAAGGTAAACAACAAAAATGAATGTCAAAAGATCATAATAAAAAGCATAAGTATTTCACATATCATTCTAAATCATAAATATTTCATATCATGATGGTATTAATTTATCAAATTACATCCTACCATGCATGATCATAACTTTTCTCCCTTTTATCATTGTAAACAAGAAAGAATAAGGGAAAAACATAATAGTGTAAAATATTTCAATCATTTCAAGGCATTCATGCCATAAATACAAAGAAATCATGTCATCAAAGTTAAGACCACTTAAATACCAAAAGATATGATTCATATAGTTAATCTCTTCTTTAAATAAGATACCAAGAAGAATCGTAGGAGAACGATTAATGAAAAATCTTGATTCATAATAAATCTTAATTTGTAAATATCAAGGAATCAAGATCATGCTTTGGATAAAAATGTATTCAAATTTAAATCATCAAAATCATTTTCAAAGTCCAAGAGATTCATAAAAATGATACAAATGGATTCATAAAAATCAATAAATAGAGAAAAATAATTTTTAAGAAAAATGTTTTCCTCTTTTTAGTTGTTTCAATTCATATGATTTTATTTTATTTATGCCAAATAAAAACATGTATCATGTTTAAAACCAAAAGTGCAAGATTTATTACGATAGAGATCAATAAGGCATAAATCACCCAAAAATCATCATTAATTTAAATCATCGTGCATAATTTCAAAATATAAATTTATTAAGCACAATCATTATGCATCATTACATATTTCATCAAGCACGATTTCATAAAGTGTTTTCAATAATACGAAAATCATTAAGATACACATTATTATTAAAACATCTAGCATGATTTAAGTCTAATATTTTGTTCCTTTATCATAACACATGTAATTTTCATGATTATTTTAAAAATTACTAGATAAGCATGATCCTTAATTTTTTGCATTTTTATTTATTAAACATGTAATGTTTTTAAATTTTTTTTCTAAATTAAAAATAACTCATGAAAAGCATCATGTAATTTCGAAATAAACTAAGGGCGTTTTGATTACCTCATCGTTGAAAGTCGTTAAGGCGTAGTTTGCAACCTCGCCTTTGTTGATTTTCTCCTCATCTTTAGAGGAGCTCGTTTTGTCCAAAAGTGCTTTCTTCTTCTTCAATTTATTTTTATTTTTTGATTCTTGCTTTTAGTACTTTTTAAGTTTTATTGTGAGAAGTTCAAGTTCATCGTCACTTGAGCTTTCACTCGAGTGGTCTTCTTTTGTTCGATGTACCAAATCCTTCTTGTTCTTTGGAAGGTGGTTCTCAAGTTCATCATATTCAACATGCGTCATAAAACTCATTTCATAAGTCTTTAAAGACCCTATTAGTTCTTCGAGTGGAAAACGGTTCAAATCCTTGGCCTCTTGTATGGTTGTTGCTTTAGAGTCCCAAGTTCTAGAAAGTGAGCGTAAATCTTTGTTGACAAATTTAAAATTCGAAAAACATTTGCTAAGAGTTTTTAAACCATTGATGACATCCGTAAAATGGATGTACATGTCAACAATGGTTTCGCTAGGCTTCATTCGAAAAGTTCAAAATCATACAATAAAAGATTGACTTTAGACTCTTTAACTCTATTCATGCCTTCGTGTGTAATTTCGAGAATGTGCCAAATATCGAAAGCCGTTTCTCACAAAAAAACCCAATTGAATTCGTTTTTGTCTAAGGCACAAAATAGAGCATTCATAGCTCTAGCATTTAGAGAAAACGTCTTCTTCTTCAAATCATTCCAATGGTTCATTGGAAGAGAAGACCTTCGAAAACCGTTTTCAACAATATTCTATAAATTTAAATCCAAGAAAAACAAGAAAACTCTCATTCGAGTTTTACAATATGTGTAGTCTGTCCCATTGAATAATGGAAGATGAATGAGAGAGTGACCCTCTTGAAAGCCAAATAGAGTCCTTTCTATTTGGGTGTTAAATCATATATGAAAAATAAGGCTTTGATACCAATTGTTAGGAAAAGAGTCGGTACTAAGGGGGGGTTGGGTGAATTAGTGCAGCGGTAAAAATTATGTTTCTAAAAATTCTTTGTACGTTAAAAACTGATTCCAGAAATATGCTTAGATTGAAAGTTTATGGAAGAATGTAGTAAGTAATGAGAAGGCAGTTTGTAGTTTAAAGTAAATTGCTCAAAGTAAAGGCAAACCAGATATTTATAGTAGTTTAATTGTCATGACCTACATCCACTCCACCGATTCCTCTTCCGTCGAGGCTACCGACATCCACTATTGGTCTTCCTTCAATAGGCGAAGACCAACCACCTTTTACAACTTGATTCTTCTTTTATCGGGTTTAGGAGATAACCCTTACACCCCCACTTACTCCTTTCTCAAACAATTCTAACACTTAGAACTTTTGAGAGGAGTTCACACAAGATTGCAGTAGTGTTTTTTTCTATTTTTACTCTTAAGTCTTGTGTATGTTAACCAGAAATGAGAGGGGTATTTATAAGCCTCAAGTTGATTCAAACTTGGAGCCTAAAAATATCTCATCCTGGGTTTCCTGGGTTCGGGCGGTACCACCGCCAGTGTCAGTCTGACACTAACACTGCACTGGGCGATACCATCGCCTAGTCTGGCTGTACCACCGCCTGACACTAGGCGGTACCACCACCCAAACTAGTTGTACCACTGCCTATAGCCTCTTGGAGGCTATCTCTAAGCGGTACCACCACCTAGATCGATGGTACCATCGCTTGACATAGTCTCGGAGACTGTGCCACGATGGTATCACCTCTTCGGGCACTATTTGGGCCTTTTTATTGGCCCCAACTGACCCCTAATTGGGTTGGCCCAATTCCAATCCTAATTACATGCTAACTATAAATTCTAAGACATTTCCTAAGCTAAACAAGTCCATAAGTCTACTTTCTTCCGGCAAGCTTCCGGCGAACTTCCAGCGAACTTCCGACGATCTCTCGGCAATGTTCCAATGGACTCCCAGCAAGCTCTTAGACTTCACGATGATCTTCTTGTTGACTTCTAACGAGCTTCTCTGGCAAGCTCTGAGACTTATCAGCTAGTTCCTGCAAAACTTTCGACGAACGTCCAGACTTTCGATGAACTCTCGAACTCCCAACGAAATCACGTTCTTGACTCCGGGACTTCATTTTGTTGATGCCTTACTATCGTAGTTAATCCTGTATATGTAAAAACACACTTCGATCTAGACAATTATCACTAAGCTTGAATCATGTTGTCCGGTATGTCATTGGTCCATCGATGCTTCGTTCGATTCTTTGACGCATCGTCCTCTCTTGCGGCCTATTGCCCAATGGGCCAGTTGACTCCGTAACTCCAATATCCTTGGCACAATATCCGCTCTTCTTGGCCTGATGCCTGAATCCATGGCCCGAAGCCTTCTATCGATACGTCGATCGATCCTCCAACTCGACGTCCAATCTTCTAACATTTTCCACCGGCCCAACATGATTCTTCTTGCTTTTTTGTCTCATCCTGGTCGAAGCATCCTACATCACTAAAAACATAGATCAAATCATAAATACTTATCAATTGGTTTCATCATCAAAATATGAGATGCAACAATAGCAAACTGCCTCTCCTCCTTACTGTGCTTTTACTACACCTACATATGCTTTCAAGTAAACACCTTCCAAGATCGGCTTTAATCGTATGAAGACTTTACGAAACCGACGCTTTTCATTTGTGCAATTTACATTACTATAAATCTCCTTAATCTTTTCTTGCACTTTTATGAAAGCTTTCAATTTCAAATTCTCTCCAAAACGGATTGAATCGAAACTATTTTCATCGGAATCGATTTTAATCGAAATAAGTCTTTTGAAATCGGAAATTTTTTTTGCTGTACTAATTCACCCCCTCCCTCTTAGTGTCGCTCTTGATCCTAACAATAATAGCCTCTTTATAGGTCTGAGGATAAATATCCTTAATATCCTCTCCTCCAATATGTCCCACATATCTCTCAAGAGGATGGGATACTCTGTTAGACCTACGTAAAGTTGAAACTTGTGTGTTTGAGGTTGGTAGCAAATCCTTGAACATGATCCTTGCCAACGAGGGTCACGTTCATAGAAAAGGAAGAATCGGATTTGTGAGTGTCTCTCACCAAAATCCAACCATCTTTGTTAAAGGCCTTACTTTGCATGCTTCACCTCGAAAGAAATGCAACTTTTGTTGCAAATTTGGGCATGTAGCTTATCATTGTCCATTTAAGAAATGTAGTCCACATAAATTGATTTGAGTTCCTAAAAGAACATCAAATAACTCAATGCAATAGGATAAGCTATGTAGATCGATTTTTTAGGCACCCAAGGTCAAATAGGTACCTAAAAACATCCTTTTTTTATAGAAATATTTAACATCACAAGATAGGAATAAGAGATGGTACATTAATAGTGGATGCTCAAGGCCGGAGATTCAAAATAACTTATAAAACTCTCTAGCCAAAAACAGAAAACACAAAGAGAAGATCATTAGAATTAAAATAAGATCATGTTTGATAACTTGATGATGCAATCATTATTTGAAATCTTAAGTGATAAACACTTGATCATAATCTCTCAATATCTGAAACTTAGAGAATTTTTATGCATGAATTCCTTTCTCATAGTTTCCAGAGTTTTGGATTTCTTGACATTTGAAAAATGAGTATTCATTTGCTACTATCTCTCATTACAAGAAGGGAATTAGGGATGTTAAACTGTCCGAATGAATGAATTTCTTAATATTAGTTTTTGGACTTTCTTTATCACTCACTTGAATCATGATCTTATAGTATGCACAATGAACTATATGCATTTTTCCATACGAGTTTTAACGATGCTTGCGTACAAATTTTATATGATGAACTTATGGTATGCATTTTTTTTATGAGTTCTATATAATGTTTGAGTATGTTATGCATTTTATATGGTGAATCATGAACGTACAATCTTCAATATGAATCTTCTTATCTTTATATGATACAAATCTTTACATGATAAACTTATGATGAGTAAATAAGGTTGTGTGGTTCAATAAAAATTTTTGCAAATTGGAATCACCCCATGATAGCACCACACAACAATGTGAGCAGTGTTCACTGCCTATAGGCGGTGGCACCACCCAACTGGTGGTAGCACCGGTAGTTATCACGGGTGGCAGGCGATAGCACCGCCCAGCTAGCGGTGCCACTGCCTGCAACCTACCCTTTATAAACACCAACTTAGGGCCACTGGTAGAACCGACCCCAAGCCCTCCTACATCCCTTCCTCACACCTCTATACACCTCTCCACCTCTCATTCTCCTTGATCCTCCTCTAGAAACTCAAGGAAAACCTCCTCTCCTACCAAATCAAGGATTAATCTCCGACATCCTTTTGGAGATCACTAGAAGAAAATAATTACTAAGGTAATCTCTATATCAAATTGATTCTCCTTTGTATAACTTGTTCTTGCTCCTTATTTGCCTTCATTATTATAGTCTCAATTAGTTCTAGAAAATCCTCTAGGGACAAAGGGAAGAGGAGATTAGATGAAAATTATGACTCCCTACTTTTTTATTCTAATCAACATACCCTAAAATTTTCATCCATAGAGTCTAGACATGTTCATAAGGGTAAATATATTGATTTAGACAAATTAAGTGATTTAGAACCTATTCAATGGTTTGCTAATCTAGACATTCTCCCAATCCTTCAAATGAGTGAACCTATCTCCCCTAGACTTGTTAGGCTATTTTATAACAATTTACATGTAGATGAAGATGAAAGGGTATCTACCTATCTATTAGGATATCATATACCCATTACAGATAGAACCATTTGCAACATCATAGGAATTCCAATAAAAGAAAGAGGATGTTATTTTACAGGACAATGGGATGATGAAACAGTTGTGACTACTTACGTTAATGCCTTAGGAATAATTTTTGACAATCCTAACTTAATGATTCTTCCAAAAAGCTACAAACATTTACTACCTTTAAGCACCAAAATACTTTATCACATCCTGAGAAGTATCATTCTCCCAAAGCAATATCATCATAATGAAGTAAGTCAAATGAAACTAGGTACCATGTATTGGATTATGAAGCGACATAATAATTATTTTGGTTACCTAATCCAACAAAACATGATTGAAGTATCAAAAAAGGACATGATGCTTCCATATGGTGGCTTAATCACAAGACTACTCCATGCCTATGATATTGCCATTCCACCCGACGAAGAAGTTATAAAACTAGAAAGATTTAGTATCATAAATAGAAATCTACTTCGATGGATGAGATGTACACTCAGAAATAGTATATGGACTAGATTGCCTAGAAGGACTTATCCCCTCCAACCTGAACTAGAACCTGAGACACTAATTTTTAGGGATAATCAATCTCCTCCAATTGGTCCCTTTGAGGTATCACCTCTAGTAGAGCAAGCACCTCCCTCATCTATCGATGACATAGGGACTCGATTTGATCGATTTGAACAATGTCAAGATAGACTTGAACAATGTCAAGATCAAATTTTAACTTAATTACAATAGATTCATCAACAGCTTAATACCTTGTTCAGACATTTTGACTTGCCACCACCTGAATAAGTTGTGTATGTCTTTTTACTGAAAACAAAGGGGGAGAAATGGACGAAATCTCTCTCCTTTATTCTGCCTACTTTGATGTTGTAATACTATGTTGTTTACCTTGATGCTGTAAACATAAAATGTTATTTACTTTGATGTTGGAATTATGTGCTTTAGTGTTGAAAATTTCTATGATGTTGTGATCTCTTTAAATGATGAACATGTTATCATACAATGATGCAATATCATATTTACTTTGATGTTGGAAATTTCTATGATGTTGTGATCTCTTTAAATGATGAGCATGTTATCATACAATGATGCAATATCATGTTTACTTTGATGCTAGAAATTTCTATGATGTTGTGATCTCTTTAAATGATGAGCATGTTATCATACAATGATGTAATATCATGTTTACTTTAATGCTGCAAATCTTTATGATGATTATAATCCCTATTGAATATTGAGAAGTTTTAATCATACATCGGATTCTTAACTTTTGAGTGCTACAAGCACTAATGAGATTACCTCATGTAAGTAGTGATGAAAGGCTATGACAAAATATTTTATAAATGCGTGAAGTGTTTATACATATTTTGATGTTTGATACATGGAAGTAATTGACAAATGCATTTCTCACATATTTCACTCTTATGAATTTTTAATGAGAAATGGATTTGATGTAATGCTCTTCTCACTATGAAGTTTTATTCGTGAATTTCTCTTTCATGTGATACTCCTCTCCCATGAATTCTTCTCATGAAAATTGAAGGAATTCTAAGGATATCTTAATCCTTGAAAGATGAATTCTCGTGTGTGATAATGAAAGCATGCGTGTGATAATTTTTGTGGGGATTTGATTTCATATGGATATCCTGATCCTTTTCATGAATCTCTTCTCTTTGTCAAAATAAAACTTATTTATCACTTTTCGACTTAAATCATTTTACAAATTTAGTTCTTAATGGATTCCCTCTTTACCTTCTTTCCTCCTCTTCATGTAAAATTGTGATGACAAAGGGGGAGAAGTTGTTGGAATCTATCGCTTTAATGTAGATAACATTTAATGATGAGAACTTTTGAGTGTGAAACTTGGTTGATTTTTTTTACCACACTTGCATTGTTGAATTATTCTCCTTTTTGTTGATGACAAAAGAGGATAAATAATATCAAAATGTGGTAAATTGATGACAAATGTATGCAATACATTTTATCACATATACTTGAAATGTTTGCTTGATAAATTTCTTTTATTATGATAAGATATCTAGAGCTTAACTTGCTATTTCGTAATTAATATCTTGCTATAGAATGATGAATTGCTATCTTTGTCATCTTTCATATTTGAAATATCATACTTGAAAATGGATGTCATGCCTTGACATCATTTTGATAAATAATTTGTATCGTATTTTGAGAATGATAGATCATGATAGGAATCATGATGTGCATGTTGATAAGTTTAATGAACTTATCTTATCAGTTTGTTTCTTGAATTCAAAGGCCTTGAATTCAAGAATGTCTTTTCTCAAGTATGACATATCGATAGGGGGAGTTAAGATTAACTCCATCATCGATTGATTGTCATCATCAAGAAGGGGGAGATTGTTGAATCTTGGATTTTGATGATGAAATCAATTATAAATTGTTTGATCTAATCTATATATTGAGAAAAGTGTATAGGATTAACTACGATAGCAGTAAGACATAAAGCAGGGTTTATGCCAGAGTCAAGATCGAGATCTCATTGGGAGTTCGAGAGTTCGACGGAAGTCTAGACATTCATCGGAAGTTCTATTGGAACCAACCGAGAAGTCCAGGAGCTTGCCAAAGAAGCTTGTCGGAACTTGCCAAGAAGATCATCATAAAGTCCAGGAGCTTGCCGGGAGTCCACCGGAACATTGTCGAGAGTTCGTCGGATGTTCACCGGAAGTACACTAGAAGCTCGCCGGAAGAGCAATTGACATACCTGAACAAGAACCACTATAAATTATGTCTTAATTATCATAGTTAGAGCATAAATTAAGTTAGGATTAGGAGATAATCTCACTAACTTAATTAGGGGCCAACTAGGCCCTTAATAAGGCTGAATTGGGCTGAAGTGAGCTGCCAATTCAGCCCTTGAAAACATGGCCGACGGTGGCACCGCTTGGAAAGTAGTGCCCTATGTTTTTTAGGTAGTGGTACTGCTGGCAGTAATGCTGCTAGCGGTGGTACCACCCTTATTCAGCGGTGGTACCGCCTAGAGTCAGATCAGTAGTGGTAGTACCACCCAATAATAGTGGTGGTACCACTAGTACCTCGGATTCCAAGGATGTGACACTCTTTGACTCCAATTTAGAAGTCATTGGGGCCTATAAATACCCCACCCTTTTCTGCATGAAAGGGCACAAAAGTATTGGCTTAATCTTGAAGTCTTGAGTCATCTCTTAGCCTTGTAACTATCCAAGAAAGAGGAGTGAGACTTGTAAGGGTTATCTCCTAAACCCGAGAAAAGGAGAAAGTGCAGTAAAGAGGTGTTCGGTCTTCACCTGTTAAAGGAAGGCCTTTAGTGGATGTCGGTGACCTCGTCGGAGGAGGAATCCGAAAGTAGATGTTGGTCACATTGACCGAACCACTCTAAAACTCGGTTTGCATTTACTTTGAGCAATTTACTTTTATAGCAAACTACCTCTCCTCCTTACTATGCTTTTACTACGCCTGCATATGTTTTCAAGTAAACACCTTCCGAGATCGGCTTTAATCGTACGAAGACTTTACGAAACCGACGCTTTTCATTTGTGCAATTTACATTACTACAAATCTCCTTAATCTTCTCTTGCACTTTTACGAAAGCTTTCAAGTTCAAATTCTCTCCAAAATGGATTGAATTAAAACCATTTTTGTCGGAATCAGTTTTAATCAAAACAAGTCTTTTGAAATTGGAAAAAAATTTTGCTGCACTAATTCACCCCCCCTCTTAGTGTCGCTCTTGATCCTAACAATAATAGCCTCCTTATAGGTCTGAGGATAAATATCCTTAATATCCTCTCCTCCAATATGTCCCACATATCTCTCAAGAGGCTGGGATACTCTGTTAGACCTATGTAAAGTTAAAACTTGTGTGTTAGATACCTGAACAGACTTGGGTTGTAGAGTGTTGCTTGAGCTAGGTTCTCCAACCTCACTCGACTCTATCATGTTCCCACTGTCTCCGCTAAGAATGTGCTGTAGACTGGTGCTTGAGCTAGGTTTTCCGCAGTGGAAGCACTGGCCTTTGTCCTTTGTTGAGTCTTTCTTAGCAACCTTTGCTTTATCTAGTCTGCCCTTGCCCTTGCCCTTCTTAAGGGACTTTTCTGCTTTCCTTTTCTTTCTGGTCTCATCAGTGTAGAGAACTGGCTTCTCCTTCTTGGTAGTGCTCTCTGCCTCCCTCAACATATTAAGGAGCTCCGGGAGAGTCACCTTAAGATTGTTTATATTAAAATTCATTATGAACTATGAAATGGAATCTGGTAGAGGCTAAAGCACAAGATCTACACACAAGTTATCCACTAGGACCATTTCTAGACCTGTGAGTTTCTCTATCCACTCAATTATCTTTAGGACATGGTTCTAAATCGGTGTCCCCTCAGTTATCCTAGCATGAAATAGGCTCTTAGATATCTCATATCATTGAGTCATTCCCTATTCCTCAAGTCTAAGGACTAGATACACCACTAGGACAACGGAATCGCTGTTTGATAATGAGACATCATCAACCATCCAGCATTCCATGAGCATATTAATTAGTGAACTCATTCTCTAATTAGTACCTACACTGTATCCCTAGTGTCCCCACACGAGTAACTATGAGACCAGTTTGTCTGATTATCTCGATGTCTCTCTAAAGTAACCTATGACTAGGTTTATTTAGGATATGTGTTTAAAGGTGAATCACTCTCATTGTCATGATCTCATCACGATCCAATTCCTATTGCATAGATCCATGGACATCACAATATATTCATACAATAGAAAATATAAAGTGATAAAATATCAAATAATAACAATAAGCAAAAAGACTACGTGTAAAGTCACACGTGCCATCACTCATGTGATTGGCTTGTATTGTAGGGCACTTATGACTAGCAATCTCCTACTTGATCTAAAGCCAATCACCTCTGTGTCCGATCCCCATCAGACCCTTATGATGCTTAAAGACAATATAAGATAACAACTTTGTAGTGGATCTGTGATGTTATCTTTGGATGAAACTCTTTCTACTGCTATATCTTCTTGGGCCATGATCTCTCAAATTATGTGAAACCTCCTTAGAACGTGCTTAGACTTCTGATGAGACTTGGGTTCGTTCGCTTGAGCAATCACCCTATTGTTGTTATTGAATCTCATATTTTGATGATGAAACCAATTGATGTATTTATGATCTAATCTGCATTTTGAGTGACGTAGGAAGCTTCGATCAGGGAGAGACCATTAAAGTAGGAAGAATTATGTTGGGCCGGAGTGGAACATGCCAAAAGATTAGATGTCGAGCTGGAGGATCGGTCGATGTATCGACAGAAGACCTCGACCCATGGGTTCGGTTATCGAACTAAGAAGAGTGGAAATTGCACCAAGGAAATTAGAGTTGTAGAGGTCAACTGGCTGATTGGGCAATAGGTTGCAAAAGAGGACGATGCGCTGAAGAATCAAACGAAGCGTCAAAGAACCAATGACATGTTGGACAATATTTGATTCAAGCTTTATAAAAATTATCTAGATCAAAGTAGGTTTTAGACGTAATTGGGTTGGAATTGGGCCAACTCAATTAGGGTCCAATTAGGTTGGGCCAAGTGAATGGCCCAAACAATGACTCAAACTGGTGGAACTATTGATGGCCTAGTCTTAGAGACTATGTCAAGCGATGGTACCACCCAAACTTAGTCTCCGAGATTGTCAAGCGGTGGTACCACTAGTCTGGGTGGTGGTACCACCCAGATATAGTCTCCTAAGCGATGGTATCGTTAGACTGGGCGGTGGTACCACCCAATGTCAATGTTGCAAGCGGTGGTATCGCCTAACACAAGCGGTGGTATTGCCAGGACCTGGGAAACCCGGGATGAGACCTTTTTTTGGCTCCATTTTTTAAGCCAATTGGGGTCTACAAATACCCCAACTATTTTTGCATGGAATTGCTAATCATTTGTGCCCTACAAGCCAATCACTTGAGTGATGGCACGTGTGACTTGACATGCAGTCTTTTTGCTTATTATATTTTGATATTTATCAATTTATATTATTTATTACATATATATATATATATATATATATATATATATATATATATATATATATATATATATATATATATATATATATATATATATATATATATATATATATATATATATATATGACTAATGTTAGGACTCTAGCTAGGAGAGTTCTAATTGAGAGGGACATTCATGTAAAACCTACCTAAGCCGACCCCTATTAAAGAGGTGAAGTGGCCGGCTAGGGTTAGAAGGTTATTTCTTAGAGAAGAATAAGGAGTTGTAAAGGAATAGGAGTCTTGAGTAGGAGTCCTATTAAGAGTTGGTTAGAAGTATGAGTCTTGAGTAGGAGTCCTATTAGGAGTTGGTTAGAAGTAGGAGTCTTAAGTAAGAGTCCTATTAGGAGTTAGGGTTTAGAAGCCCTATAAATAGTCATGTATTCCACCTTTTTTCATAAGCAATAGATGAATCTTTTCTGCAGCCTTTGAGCAGCAACTTGGAGGGAGGAACCCCTATAGAGTTCCAAGGAGGTCGATCCCCTAAAGAGATCAACCCCAAGTTTAGAATCTGCAAGGGTTCTAACACCTGGTATCAGAGCAGTATTCTTGGCATCTCGCTGCCCTTCCACAACCATCCATCAACCCTCCACAACCGCCCAAAGCAATTCCCACAATTGCTTTAGAGATCGTTGCCAAATTCCGTCGTCATCTCCACCACCACGGATCATCCTTTGATCTCCCCATGAATTGCAACAGGTTCTGGTTTTCTACCTTACTGCTGCTGCAATTTAGTTATCCTTATTTGAAAATCCCAAAAAAATTATTCCTATATTACTGCATAAACTTTTTGTCATAAAGTTTTCATCTCTACGACGAAAGATAATTTGTAGAATTCCAACCGTATAGTACTGTCTGTTTGATCTTGCTACTCTATTTTTTCTTTCCAAATCTCTATAAAATTTTTATGACATCTTTGACATTTCCTAACAGCAGATTTCCTTTGGTTTTGTCAAAAAATTCTCAATATAAACCATTAAAATTTTACGTCTAATCTGCTATACTTGAAAATCTGCATTGTAAAATTTCAGCCGTATAACACTGTTTGTTTGATCTTGATACTACATTGTTTCTATCCAAATCATTACGAAATTTTTATGATAGCTTTGACACTTCCTAACAGTGGATTTCCCTTTGGTTTCATCAAAAAATTCTCAATATAAACCACTGATCTTTTACATCCAATCTGTTATACTTAAAAATCTATGCTGTAGAAAATTTCAGCCGCATATTGTTGCCTTAACCCATCTATTTGAAATATTTTTTGAATGAAATTTCTTATACACTTCATAGATCATCTTGGGTTCTATCTAAGATTGATCTATTAAGAAATTCATCTCTAAAAATGATTTGTGTTGCTACAAATTTTCGTCGTAACCCGCTGAAATTTTTCGACGAGAATTCTGCAATCGCAACTTGCACTAATTTTCTTGCTGTTATACTGCCGAAATTTTCTTGATTAAATTAGATATCCTTGCTGTCATATAAACTGTGATTTTTCTATCAATTCCCTCCTCAATTCTCTCAGTTTTTGGTGTAAATTACGTCAAGAAACCGTTGTTTCTTTGACGACAATTCTACTCAATTAAGACAGCACATACTTGCTGCAACATCCACTTATTTCTATCAAACCTTTGCTACCATCTACCACAGATCCAAAACTTTCATCTATAGCCCTAAAACTCCACCAAACCACACCCTCAAACTGTACCCAAAATAGCCACAAAACAAGCCTAAACTGTAGCCTACATCCACCAATCTACCAACTCTTTCGACCATCACCTCTCTCAACCAATACATGCCTTTAACCCAACAACAAAAGAGAGATCTTAACATCACAGATTTGGCGACATATACTATGGCATCTAAGGAGGTAATCAATGCTAAATTCGAAACCTTCGAGGCGCAAATGGAGAATAAGATTCGGACGCTCTTTACCGAACTCAGATTGGGCCGACCACTAACCCCGAAGAAATCACATCAAGGAGAAAGCTTTGCCCAATCGCACCAAACCCAAAGATATGACTTCCAAGAGAGGGGAAGCTCTATGACTGACCCCAATTATCCATGCATGAGAGTGGACTTCCCTAGATGGGAAGAAGGAGACCCGATTGGTTGGATCTCGCGCGCGGAACGATATTTTCAGTACCACAAAATCGCGGATGCATCTATGGTGAAAATTGCAGCTATACATCTTAAGGGGGCTGCTCATGGGGATGATAATGATCACTTCGAGGGCAACCGGTGAGTTGCCCTGTTTCTGGCACTACGGATGTAGAGCAAGGAGGATCGGCTGCTGGGAGGCATGCGGCGGTCGTCGCACGGTGGCCCGCAGCGGTGATGTGTCGGCTGGTCGGCAACGGCGTTGGAGGGGAAGAGGAGTGCTGGAGGCGGCGCGGCTGCGATCGACGAGGGGCTGCGGCAACAGAGGAACTCTATTTCTGCAACCGTTGCAACGAGGGGCTGCGGCAACAGAGGAACTCTGTTTCTGCAACCGTTGCAACGAGGGGCTGCGGCTGCGACCCAAGGGGGGGGCACGGCTAGGGTTGCGGTGGAGAAGCAGCGGTGGTGGCGCGGCTGGGAGCAACGTCACCAACGATCCTCCTTGCACTGATAATGATCATGAACATACTTATGGAGTCCTTTCATGGCAACAATTCAAAGAAGGACTGCTGATCCGTTTCAGACCAACCGATTACGAGAATATTGACGGACAACTAGCAAAGATCCGACAAACCTCCACCATTCAGGAGTACCAAACTAGGTTTGAAAGGTTATCTAATCAAACTCATGATTGGTCTCAAAAATAGCTATTGAGGACCTTCATTGAGGGCTTGAAGCCGGAGATCCAAGGAGAAGATAAAGCGCGACAACCGTATACGCTTATGGCAGCCATCTCTTTCGCACGACATCAAGAGGAGCAATTGAACCATGAAGCTCGTAGGACTAGGGTCGCTCCTCAACCAGTAATATTGAAGCCCTTAGCCCCCCCTACTGTCGACCAAGTCCCTACACCAAAGAGGTTAACAAGAGAAGAGCTTCGGGAGCGATATGCGAAGGGGTTATGTTGGCATTGCGACGAGCCATGGAGCCGTGAGCATCGTTGTAGTGAAGGGATACTTCTTATGATTGAACCAATAGAAGAAGAGGTCATTGAACATCCAAAAGAGATCCTTGAACATGAAGAAGAAGATGCAAAAGAAGAGTCACAACCGACCAAAGTTACGGTACATGCACTAGTTGACTACTCAAATCCGCAAACGATGAAAGTTGGAGGCCTTCTGAAACAACAACCGATCACTATTCTCATCGACTCGGGCAGTACTAATAACTTCCTAAACAGTAAGGTTGCTGTCCAGATGGCCTTAGCTATCAAGAAATACAGCAGGTTTGATGTTAAGGTCGCCGACGGATGGATTTTGAAGTATGATCGTAGGCGCCCACAAGTGAAACTATTACTGATCATAAGGCCTTACCAAGAGATAATTGCATATTTCTTCCTTCTCCCTCTTGATGATCATGAGGCCATCCTCGTAATTAAATGGTTGACGACATTAGGTGATATTTCTTGGAATTTTATGCAACTAATTATGAAATTTTACAGTAAGGAGAAACAGGTGATACTAAACGGGAAACGTGGGGGCGACGTAACAACGATTTACACACAACAAATGGAGAAGGTTTTGCATAAAGCATGCAGCAGCTTTTTGGTACAACTTGAGCAGCAAACTAATGGAGAGCCAACAAAATTTGAAGATCCAAATCTACTTCCTTTGCTTGCTGAATTTTTAGATATATTTGACGAATCGCACAACCTACCTCTTACCCGTCGGCATGATCATTGTATAACGATTCTTCCAAGTAAATCTTCAGCAAATGCTTAGCCATATCATTATCCACATCTCCAAAAGGATGAAATAGAAAGGATTGTAAAAGAGATGCTCAAACCAGGAGTTATTCGGCCATGTTGCAGCCCCTACTCTTCACCTGTGCTCCTCATACGAAAGAAGGATGGAATATGGCGATTATGTATTGATTATCGAGCTCTCAATGGCATAACCATCAAGGACAAATATCTTATTCCAGTAGCAGATGAATTGCTAGATGAAAAGGAGCACAAATCTTCACAAAACTGGACCTTTGATCCGGGTATCATCAAATATGAGTGTTCGAATAAGACATACCGAAAACCATCTTTTGAACACACAACAACCACTACAAATTTTTGCTTTCTTCAATAGAAGGTGGAATATCTTGGGTATATCATATCAGAGGAATGTGTGATGGTGGAACCCTTCAAAATTGAAGCAATGCAAAACTGGCCTACCCCGAGGAACATAAAATTGCTACATGGCTTTCTGGGTTTAACAGGCTACTACCGTAAGTTCGTGAAAAACTATGGAAAGATCAATGTGCCACTTACTTTCTTATTGGAAAAAGATGTCTTCCAATGGTTGGACAGAGCCTCCACTGCCTTCGACAAACTTAAGGCAGCCATGACGATGACGCCGGTGCTAACACTACCAGATTTCAACCGACCCTTCATTATTGAGGCTGACGCATCTGGAGTCAGAATTGGAGCCATTCTCATGCAAGATGGTCGACCACTCGCATACACTAGCAAGGCATTATCTCCCTCCCATCAAAATAAGTCAACATATGATAAGGAGATGCTCGCCATTGTGCGCGCAGCAACGAGGTGGAGACCCTACTTGATTGGTCGACGATTTCAAATTAAAACTGACCATAAAAGCCTCAAGTACTTTTTGAAGCGAAAGATATCATCCCCTGAGCAGCAAAAATGGGTAACAAAACTTCTTGGATTTGATTATGAAATAACTTACAAAAAGGGGAAAGAGAATGTTCTTGCAAATGCGTTTTCGCAACTACCCGAGCAAGCTGAAGTTTCAGCCGTTTCACTTCTAACCAGCGACTTCCTTGAGGATATTAAGATGGAATGGGTACTAAATTGAAAAGGAGTATGATATATCACTCACAAACCGACGGCCAGACGGAAGTTGTAAATAGGTGCTTGGAGACAGCCCAAAGCCACCCACCAAATATGACTACCCAAGGAGAACTTCAGACTCAGCCAAGTGCCATTATTGATCGACAGATCGTGACTCAATGACGATGATCCACTACTGAATTGCTAATACAGTGGGCAAACCTACTAACAGAAGATGCCATTGGGGAGAACTATGATGACTTGAAGATCAAATTCCCAAAATTCATGAATCGTCAGCCTCGAGGACAAGGCTGATTTGAAGAGGGCGGGTTTGTTAGGACTCTAGCTAGGAGAGTCCTAATTAAGAGGGACATTCATGTAAAACTTACCTAAGCCGACCCATATTAAAGAGGTGAAGTAGCCGGCTAGGGTTAGGAAGTTATTTCTTAGAGAAGAATAAGGAGTTGTAAAGGAATAGGAGTCTTGAGTAGGAGTCCTATTAAGAGTTGGTTAGAAGTAGGAGTCTTGAGTAGGAGTCATATTAGGAGTTGGTTAGAAGTAGGAGTCTTAAGTAAGAGTCCTATTAGGAGTTAGGGTTTAGAAGCCCTATAAATAGTCATGTATTCTACCTCTTTTCATAAGCAATAGATGAATCTTTTCTGCAGCCTTTGAGCAGCAACTTGGAGGGAGGAACCCCTATAGAGTTCCAAGGAGGCCGATCCCCTAAAGAGATCAACCCCAAGTTTAGAATATGTAAGGGTTCTAACAACCAACTAGTGTGCTGTATACCTATCCATATGATGGATGCAGCTAGTCTTATAACTGCTCATGTGGCGACACTAGGGATACAATACAGGTGCTCATCGATTGATCTGCTTATAAAATAATGGATGGTTGATGATGTCTTATTGTTATATAGTGATTCCGTAGTCCTAGTGGTGTATTTGGTCCTTAGACTTGAGACACCAAGGATATCTTATATGAGTGCTCTACTCTTTGATACCAGACTTACAGGTTTGGATATCCTAGATCTAGCATAATCGGTCATCGGGAGTGGTAATCAACCTTACAAGGGCTATTGAGTGTCGATAGAGGATCATCCACTCTCGATGTTATGAGAGGAATATCCCATATGTTCTTGCTTAGATAAATCCCTGGCTAAGGTCATTCAGATTGAGAGAGAAAGAGTTATTCGGGCAAATCCGATTAGAGCAAGACTGGGGTAAAAACCGTATGGGTTTCACAGCACCATACCAGATATACAGTCTCTGGGATGTTAGATGGATGAGAGACTATATGTACATGGTAACTAAGGATGGATAGGTCCAATGGATTGGATTTCCCTATATCGTATGGGGACTGTGGCATAGTGGCCTAGTACGTCCTTAGTCAATTAGTCGAGTGAATTAGTATGGAGATAATAATTCACTAAGTCAAAAGGAGTTTTGATAGGTATGGGTCATGGCTAGCTCAATATTGGGCCCAAAGGGTCACACACATATGGTAGGCATTATGATGAGTAGATGTTCGGATATGAGATATCCGCTATAGCCCCTATCTTATTGGATATCCAATAAGCCCCAGAAATTATTGGATTCTTTGGATGAGATCCAATTGTTAGGATCGAGAGCACTAAGAGGGGGGGGGGTGAATTAGTGCAGCGGAAAACTTTCTACGATTAAAATCGAAAGCTGCGTTCGACCGATAAAAACAACTTCTATATGAAAGTTGATACTAATCAATGTTAATGTCAAACTAAGTAGGCCGTTTGCAGCTATGATGAAAACTAGAATATCGGCGCAAACTGAAATCCGAAGTTCGTACGAAGAAACTGATTTACGTCTAAATGCTGATTCGTAAATCACTTGATTAGATAAGACATAGTTTAAGCAGGAGTATAAAGGCAGTGTGCAGTATTGGTAAAGCTCAAAACGTAAATGCTATCTGCAATATGATGATCATACGAAAAAGCAGATTTACGTCTAAACGCAGATTTACATCTAAACGTAGATTTACGTCTAAACGTTGAAACTTGTTTGTAAAATCGCAGAGGGCAGTAACTATTGAGAAGTTTGCAGTGAAGGTAAAATGCTTAAAGGAAATGCAAACCGAGATTTAGAGTGGTTCGGTCAATCTTGACCTACTCCACTTTTGGCTTCCTCCACCGATGAGGTCACCGACGTCAACTAGAGGCCTTCCTTCAATAGGCGAAGGCCAACCACCTTCTTACAGATTCACTCCTTTTGATGGGCTTAGGAGACAACCCTTACAGAAGTTTTCTCTCCTCTCTTTACAACTCAAACTTTGAAGAACAGAAAGAGGAGAACTAGCAGTTTTGAGCTCTAAGAACCACAGAAAGACAGCAAGATTTCGAGTGTGTGTACTATGCTTTCAGTGCTGAATGGGTGGGGCATTTATAGGCCCCAACCCAGTTCAAATTTGGAGCTCAAATCTGTCAATTCCCGGAATTCCGGGATCAGGCGGTTGCACCTCCTGACTGGGGCGGTTGCACCGCCTGGCAGAGCTCGAAGACTGAGCCTCTGGGCGGTGCCACCTCTATCAGGGGTGGTTGCACCTCTCTGCCAGAGCTCGAAGACCGAGCTCAGGTAGTTGCACCGCCTGACTAGGGAGGTTGCACCGCCTAGCAGAGCTCAAAACTTGAGCTCTGGCGGTGCTACCTCTTGACAGAAGTGGTTGCACCGCCCAGTCTCGATCGGAGACTGAGCCCGGGGCGGTGCCACCTCTTGGCTGGGGCAGTGGCACCACCCAGTCTCACTGGGAGACATAGCCTGGGCGGTGCTACCTCCTGGCTTGGGCGGTTGCACTTCCCACAGCAATCAGGGTCCGAATGGGTTAATCCATTCGGCCCAATTTGATTCTTTGAGGGGCCCAATTGCCCCAAGATTAAGCTAATGGGATCACCTCCCATTTCTAACTTAATCAATGTGCTAACTACGATTATTTCCTAAGACATATTCTGCAGCTTGCTCCGGTGCGTCAATCGCTTCTTCCGGCGAGTTTCCGTCGAACTTCCGTCGATCATCCGACGAACCCTCGGTGATCCTCCTACGGACTTCCGGCAAACTCCTGGACTTGCGACGATCCACTTGGCAAGTTCCGACGAGCTCCTTTGGCAAGCTTCTGGACTTCTCGGATTTGTTCCCGCAGAACCTCCGACGACTGTCCGAACTTTCGTCGAGCTCTCGAACTCCCAACGTGATCATTGTCATGACTCCGGCGCAACTCCTGCTGCAAGTCTTACTTTCATCGTAGTTAATCCTGCACACTTATCTCAACACAGTTTAGACAAACAAATGACAATTGACTTCATCATCAAAATCCGAGATTCAACACTAATAAGTGCCCATGAGAGGTTATTGGATAGATATCCACTAATCTAATAGGCTTAGGTTGTTGGATGGAGATCCAATACCCAATAGGGGAGGATCCATTAGGGTTAAGTTGATAGGGGACCTCTATAAATAGGAGAAAATCAGTGGTTCATAGGCTAGAGCCTTTTGCTTGCCTCTCATATTCTCCTCCCTGATATAAATGAGCAAGTTGATTATAATTCTGCTAAAGACCCTTTAACTATTCATCGAGGACCAATTACAAGAGCGAAAACTAAAAGGATGAAAGAAGCCTTAACTTGTTTATTAGAAGGCATTTGGAAGGAGCAAGCTAGTCAAAACTTGGTCAAGGTTCTATGGATACAAGAAGAGCCTAAAATAATCAACTTGATTCAAATAAGTCAACATCATGAAGAGAAAATCCAACCTGGAGAGAAGGATGAATTTTTAGCCATCTTTGAAGAATAAAGGGCATTCAGCCATATTCGACCATATTAGGAATTGTGGGCTTATTCATGAATAATTATTCCAAACAATTCAATGTAGATTCATGAGTAATCTGCATTCATGCATTAAGAATATGAATGTCATTTAATATATTCATTCCCTTTGTACTTGACCTTTGTACTATATAAACAAGGCTGACTCTCTTTGTAAGGGGACATTGAGAAGTATATTCAACTTACAACATCGGTGAGTGTTTTGTTTTTAAGTTCTTGCATGAACTTTGGACTTATCAAGCTTTTATGTTTGTGGCGTTCAAAACCCAAGAAAAATCTTTGTTTTTCCTTTCAACTTATCAAGCTTCTTAGTTTGTGACGTTTTAAGGGAATCAAAGTACTATTCTAATTACTTCATCAAATTTTCATTGATTATATGATTAGAATAGTTTTCCTAACTTCAATCTTGAACGATCCATCTTGTTTCAAATCGTTGGAGGGGGTCAATTTGCATTCAATATGTATCATAGCTCTTTAGCTATCGGGGTATATGGTTGCTAAGTTGAAATTTTCCATCATTTGGTATCAGAGCTCGGCTCAAGTTTGAGGTTTACGTATCTATTTATTTGCTATATTTTAGATTTTTTTTCTTTTCTCTTCTTCTTCTTTTTGGCGAATATCTATAATTATTGTTCTTCTTTCATCTTCATTGTTGTGCTTCTTGTGTTATTACTATTCTTATTTGTAATTTCGCACTTTATGATATAAAAAAAAAAAGATCAAAAAGTAAAAAAAAAAAAGAGGAAAAATCAAAGGTTAAAAAAAAAAAAGAGATCAGAATTAGAAAAAAAAAATTGCGGATTCAAAGAATACTTGCAAGTTATAGAATTTGATCTTTGTTCATTTGAATTTCTATTTCGATTTGGAAATCTTTCTTCATTCCTAAAAAAAAAAAATTCTAGTCTTTACTTATGATTAAAGTGCATTACTCACACCTTTAAATTGGCCTATCTTTTGTTTGCTTTTAAAGCCGTCCAATTTTACTATTTTTTTTTTGAATTGCCATAATCTGAATCGTTTGTTTAGGTACCTTAGTTAATCTAAGAACTCAAATAACAAAACAAGAGAGGTAAAAGGCAAGAGTGGTAAGATCAGTATAGAGAAAAATCAAAAAAATTATGTGAAACACGAGTGGAGTGAATCAAATCTAGAGTGAAAAAAAAAAAAATGTGAGGGAGTGTTAGTGAGGTTGTTCTAACTTTATTTTTTAGGTTGTATACATGTCTAAAGATAAAGAAGCGAGTTCTTCATCCAATGATCTTTTAGTTCAAGCAATGCAGCAACAATTTGAACGTATGTTCAAAGTGATGGGAGATGTAAGAGATCATCTAGAAAGGTACGATGATGCAATTAATAGATTGCAAGGTGAACCACAACTTGGGAGACAACCAACCTTTGTCAATGATGAATATGATGGTGGCGATGACATGGATGATGACCAAGTTACTCTAATTGGTTAAGATATTAATCCTAGGAGATAAACTAGGAGAGGACGTTTTGATGGTGTGGACAGAAACATAGGCAATATCAAAATGAAAATTCCTTCTTTTCAAGGGAAGAATAATCCAGATGCCTATTTGGAGTAGGAACGAAAAGTGGAGATGATCTTTGAATGTCACAACTACTCTGAAGAGAAAAAGGTAAAATTAGCCGCTGTTGAATTTTTTGATTATGCTATCGTTTGGTGGGATCAATTGTGTAAAGACAAGCGTAGAAATGGTGAAAGGCCCGTAGAGACTTGGTTGGAGATGAAACAAATCATGAGGAGGAGATTTGTCCCTAGCTATTACTATAGGGATTTGCATCAACAGCTGCAAACCTTAACACAAGGTTCCATGAGTATTGATGAGTATCACAAGGAGATGGAGATAACCATGATAAGGGCTAATGTGGATGAAGATCGTGAAGCCACCATGGCTCGATTCATGAGTGGATTAAACAAGAACATTGATGATCTTGTAGAATTGCAACATTATGTGGAGATTGAAGACATGGTGAATGTGGCCATGAAGATTGAGAGGCAACTCAAAAGAAAAGGCACAAGGTATGATTCAAAACTTTATTCGGGTTCTTCTTCTTCTTGGAAACCGAATTGGAGTAAAAAGGATGATAAACCCATTGTTAAGCCTAAAATTGATGAGACTAAAGGTAGAAATGAATTTGGTAGCAAGGGTAAAGGTGAGAATCTACCTAATCAAACTAGAGGTATTAAGTGTTTTAAGTGCCTTGGGCATGGACATGTGGCACGCGAATGTCCTAATAAAAGAGTTATGATCATGAGGGATGGAATTGTAGAATCTGAAAGTGAGAAAGAGGATGATAAAGACATTCTAGAGGATACTAGTGATGTAGAGTATGCTAAAGGTGAAAATCTAGTTGTTTAACGCATACTTAGTTTGCAAAATGAAAATGATGAACATGGTGAACAACGTGAAAATCCATTTCATACTCATTGTTTGATTGCTAACAAGTTGTGTAATGTGATTGTTGATAGTGGAAGTTGCACAAATATGGCAAGCACCTTGCTCGTGGAGAAACTGAAATTACCTACTATCAAGCATTCAAAACCTTACAAGTTACAATGGTTGAATGATAGTGGTGTAGTAAAGGTAAATCGACAAGTGTTAATTTTCTTTTCAATTGGTAGATATAAGGATGAAGTTTGGTGTGATGTGGTACCTATATATGCTAGTCATATGTTATTGGGAAGACCATGGCAATACAATCGAAGGGTAATACATGATGGATTCAAGAACCATTATTCTTTGATCATAGATGGACAGAAATATCAGCTTGGACCTTTGCCTCCAAAGATAATTTTTGAGGACCAAATACGCATAAAACAACAATATGAGGAGCTTGAGTCTTCATTAACCAAAACTTTGGGGAGGGAAAAAGAAAATAGTGAGTTGAGTGATAAAAATAAGAGTATTGGGAAATACAAGGGGAGAGAAAACAAAGAAAGTTTGAGTGAAAGAAAAATGAGTGTTTATGCCAAAATGAGTGATGTGAAGAAAGCCTTAACCATGAGGCAGCCCTTACTTGTACTTATATACAAGGATGTTCTGATTGCTTCTAACAAAATTGACAAGAGTTTGCCTAGTGTTATTGTTGATCTTTTGTAGGAAAATGAGGATCTCTTTCCCGAAGAAGGTCCTAATGGTTTGTCACCAATTAGAGGAATTGAGCATCAAATTGATTTCATTCCAGGTGCAAGCATATCATATAAGCCAGCATATAGATGCAACCTCAAAGAGACCAAGGAAATCCAAAAATAAGTAAGTGAGCTTATGAAAAAGGGGTATGTGCGAGAAAGCATGAGTCCATGTGCAGTTCCTGTTCTGTTGGTGCCTAAAAAGGATGGATCATGGAGAATGTGTGTTGATTGCCGAGCCATCAACAAAATCATGGTAAAGTATAGAAATCCTCTTCCTAGACTAGATGATATGTTGGATGAATTGCATGGTTCTTGTGTGTTTTAAAAAATTGATTTAAAATCTGGATATCATCAAATAAGAATGCATGAAGGTGATGAATGAAAAACCGCTTTCAAAACTAAACATGGTTTATATGAATGGTTGGTTATGCCTTTTGGCCTAACTAATGCACCTAGTACTTTCATGAGATTGATGAATCATATTTTTCCTGCTTACATTGGAAAATTTGTAGTGGTTTATTTTGATGATATACTTGTGTATAGCAAAAGTTTAGATGAGCATGTAACACATTTAAAAGCTATTTTTGACATGCTTAGAAAAGAAAAGTTATATGCTAACATAAAGAAATGCACTTTTTACACTAATAAAATTACTTTTCTTGGATATGTTGTTAATGATAAAGGAATACATGTTGATCAAGAAAAAGTGAAAGTAATTAGGAAGTGGCCAAAACCTACTAGTGTTAGTGATGTTAGAAGTTTTCATAGTCTTGCTAGCTTTTATAGAAGATTCATTAAGGATTTTTCTACAATTGCTGCACCATTAACTGAATGCATAAAAAAGAATATGGGATTTAGATGGGGTGAAAAACAAGATGATGCTTTTAACTTGCTTAAAGACAAACTCAGTTCAGCACCTTTGCTTGCTTTACTGAACTTTGCTAAAACTTTTGAGATTGAGTGTGATGCGAGTGGAATAGGAATTGGAGGAGTCTTAATGCAAGAAGGTAGACCCATTGCATTCTTTAGTGAAAAGCTAAGTAGAGCAAGTCTTAACTACCCAACATATGATAAGGAGTTTTACGCTTTGGTAAGAGTGTTAGAGACATGGCAGCACTATCTTTGGTATAAGGAATTCATTATACACACCGATCATGAGTCCTTGAAATATCTCAAAGGATAAGGAAAACTAAACCGTAGGCATGCAAAATGGGTGGAGTTTATTGAATCCTTTCCATATATCATCATGTATAAACAATGTAAGGAAAATGTGGTTGCCGATGCTCTTTATAGAAGGTATGCTCTAATTTCTCAACTTGATGCAAAATTATTGGGTTTTGAGTATATTAAAAATTTATATAATTCTGATCATGATTTTGCTAATGTTTATAGGACATGTGAGAAAGGGGGTTTTGATAAGTTCTTTAGGCATGATGATTTTCTTTTCAAAGAAAATAAGTTGTGTATTCCTCAATGTTCAATGAGAGAATTACTTGTGAGAGAGGCACATAGTGGAGGTTTAATGGGGTATTTCAGGATTAGAAAAACTTTAGATGTATTAATTGATCATTTCTTTTGGCCGCACATGAAAAGAGATGTTGAGAGATTATGTGAGAAATGCATTACTTGTAAACAAGCTAAATCTAAAGTAATGCCTCATGGATTGTATACTCCTCTTCCTATAACTAGTGAGCCTTGGGTTGATATATCCATGGACTTTGTCTTGGGTTTACCAAGGTCAAAAGGAGGGAGTGATTCTATTTTTATTGTAGTTGACAGGTTTAGCAAGATGGCACATTTCATTCCTTGCCACAAAACAGATGATGCAACACATGTTGCGGGGCTATTCTTCAAAGAAATTGTAAGATTACATGGCATTCCAAAGACAATTGTGAGTGATAGAGATGTGAAGTTCCTTAGCTATTTTTGGAAAATACTTTGGAGCAAGTTGGGTACAAGCTTATTGTATTCAACCACTTGTCACCCACAAACAGATGGACAAACGGAGGTGGTAAATAGAACTTTATCAACACTTTTGAGGGCCATAATTCAAAAGAATTTAAAAAATTGGGAGGAATGTTTGTCACATGTGGAGTTTGCTTATAACAGAAGTGTGCATGCTACAACAAACCATTCCCCATTAGAAGTTGTGTATGGGTTCAATCCATTAACTCCTATGGATTTGCTACCTTTACCTCTGGAAAAGGCCAATTTGGATGGTAAGCAAAAAGCTGATTTTGTCAAAGCATTGCATGAAAGGGTCTAGACACAAATTGAAAAGAAAACTCTACAATATGAGAAACCACACAACAAAGGCCGAAAGCAAGTAGTATTTGAACCTGGTGATTGGGTTTGGGTACACTTGAGGAAGGAAAGATTTCCTAACCAAAGGAAGTATAAACTAATGCTAAGAGGAGATGGTCCATTTCGAGTCTCTCAAAAAATCAATGACAATGCATACAAGTCGGAACTACCGGGTGAGTATGGTAATGTTAGTGCAACCTTCAATGTTTCTGATTTATCTTTGTTTGATGCAGGTGATGAAGACACTGATACGAGGACGAATCCTTTTAAGCAAAGGGGGAATGATATGAATGAGCAAGTTGATTATAATTCTACCAAAGACCCTTTAACTATTCATCGAGGACTAATTACAAGAGCGAAAACTAAAAGGATGAAAGAAGCCTTAACTTGTTTAGTAAAAGGCATTTGGAAGGAGCAAACTAGTCAAAACTTGGTCAAGGTTCTATGGATACAAGAAGAGCCTAAAATAATCAACCTGATTCAAATAAGTCAACATCATGAAGAGAAAGTCCAACCTTGAGAGAAGGATGAATTTTTAGCCATCTTTGAAGAATAAAGGTCATTCAACCATATTGGATGGACCATATTAGGAATTGTGGGCTTATTCATGAATAATTATTCAAAACAATTCAATGTAGATTCATGAGTAATCTACATTCATGCATTAGGAATATGAATGTCATTTAATATATTCATTCCCTTTGTACTTAGCCTTTGTACTATATAAACAAGGCTGACTCTCTTTGTAAGGGGACATTGAGAAGTATATTCAACTTACAATACCAGTGAGTGTTTTGTTTTTAAGTTCTTGCATGAACTTTGGACTTATCAAGCATTTCTGTCTGTGGCATTCAAAACCCAAGAAAAATCTTTATTTTTCCTGTCAACTTATCAAGCTTCTTAGTTTGTGGTGTTTTAAGGGAATCAAAGTACTATTCTAATTACTTCATCAAATTTTCATTGATTATGTGATTAGAATAATTTTCCTAACTTCAATCTTGAACGATCCATCTTGTTTCAAATCATTGGAGGGGGTCAATTTGCATTCCATATGTATCATAGCTCTTTAGCTATCGGGATATATGGTTGCTAAGTTAAAGATTTCCATCATTTGGTATCAGAGCTCGGCTCAAGTTTGAGGTTTACGTATCTATTTATTTGCTATATTTTAGATTTTTTTTCTTTTCTCTTCTTCTTCTTTTTGGCCAATATCTATAATTATTGTTCTTCTTTCATCTTTATTATTGTGCTTCTTGTGTTATTACTATTCTTATTTGTAATTTCGCACTTTATGGTATAAAAAAAAAGATCAAAAAAAAAGAAAAAAAAAAAGAGGGAAAATCAAAGGTTAAAAAAGATATGGAAAGGGAAGAAAGCTGATTTTAAGGTTGTTAAGATTTAGGGCTGCCCTACCCACGTTAAAAGATACAACCCCGATAAGTTGGAATCAATGACAGAGTGGTGTAAGTTTATGGGATACCCCAAGGAAACTTGTGAGTATTATTTCTATCATCTCGAGGACCAAAAGGTCTTTATAGCCAAGAGAGCACTGTTCCTTGTGAAGGAATACATTCTTGGCGGAAATAGTGGAAGCATAATAGAATTGAGCAAGGTTGGAGAACCTAGCTCAAGCACCACTCTATATCCCGAGTCTATTTAGGTATCTAACATAAAAGTTCTAACTTTACGTAGGTCCGATAGAGTATCCCATCCTCCTGAGAGATATGTGCGACATATTGGGGAGAGAATATTGAGGATATTGATCATCAAACCTATAAGGAGGCTATTATGAGGATAGACTCTGGGAAGTGGCAAGAAGCCATGAATTCTGAGATGGATTCCATGTACTCCAACAAGGTTTGGAACCCAATTGATGCACCTAAGGGTATTGTACCCATCAGTTGCAAGTGGATCTTTAAGAAAAAGATTGGAGTAGATGGAAAGGTAGAGACCTATAAAGCAAAGCTAGTGGCTAAGGGGTATCATCAAAGCAAGGTGTTGACTATGATGAAACCTTCTCACCCGTAGCCATACTAAAATCTATCCTAATTCTATTGACTATTCCAACATATTATGATTATGAGATCTGGCAAATAGACGTGAAAATTACATTCCTCAATGGTAACCTCGAGGAGGAGGTGTATATGATATAGTCCGAGGGATTCATGTCCAAAGACTGCCCAGATAAGGTGTATAGGTTGCTTAGATCCATTTATGGACTAAAGTAAACTTCTTGAAGTTGGAACATAATATTTGATGAGGCAATCAGATCTTATGACTTCATTAAGAATGAAGATGAGCCTTGTGTGTACAGGAAGGTAAGTGGGAGCACTATCACCTTCTTGGTGTTGTTTGTGGATGATATCCTGATCATTGGGAATGATGTAGGAATGCTATCTACAGTAAAGACTTGGTTATCTAGATAATTCTCCATGAAGGACTTAGCGGAAGCATCCTATATCTTAAGAATTCAGATCTATAGAGATAGATCCAAGAGGATACTTGGCTTATCCCAATCCAGGTACATAGACATCATTCTCAAAAGGTTTAGCATTAAAAATTCCAAGAGAAGTCTCATATCGATGAGATATGGGATATCGTTTTCTAAGAGTATGTCCCCAAAGACTCTTAAAGAAAGAGCGTACATGGATATGATACCCTATGCCTTAGCAATAGGGTCTATCATGTATGTCATGCTATGTACAAGGCATGATATAGTGCATGCTCTGAGTGTCACGAGCATGTATCAGATGGATCCAGGCTTAGAGTACTGGAAAGCAGTAAAGTATATCCATAAGTACTTGAGAAGGACTAAGGATCTTTTACTAGTGTATATAGGTAGTAGCCTCAGGGTTGAAAGCTACACAGACTCGAGTTTTCAATCTGATGTCGATGAAAGCAAGTCAAATTTGGGATATGTGTATACCTTGAATAGAGGAGTAGTGTGCTAGAAGAGTTCAAAGCAAGATACTATTGCTGACTCGACTATAGAGGTGGAGCACATTACAATAGCAAAAACAGCAAAAGAGGGAGTCTGGATGAGAAAGTTCATCACAGATCTGGAAGTTATGCTAGACAGCGATGAGCTCATTCCCTTATATTATGATAACAATGGGGTGGTTCTAACTTATTAGAGAGATCATGACCTACGGAGATATAGTAGTAGAAAGAGTTCCATCCGAAGATAATATTATAGATCCACTAACAAAGCCATTGTCTTAGATTGTCTTTGAGCGTCACAAGAGTGGATCAAACACATAAGTGATTGGCTTTAGGTCAAGTAGGAGATTGCTAGTCGTATGTGTCCTACAAGCCAATCATGTGAGTGATGACATGTGTAACTTGACATGCAATCTTTTTACTTATTGTATTTTGGTATTTTATCACTTTATATTGACTATTGTATATATACATATATATATTGTGATGTCCTTGGATCTATTTAATGAGAATTAGATCGTGATAATATCACAATAATGAGATCGATTTACCTTTAAACACAGATCCTAAATAATCTCAATCATAGGTTACTCGAGAGAGACATCGAGATAATCGGACATATTGGTGTGTTATATACCCATCCACATGATGAATGCAACTAGTCTCATAGCTGCTCATGTGGGGACACTAGGGATACAATACATGTGCTCATTGGAGAATGAGTTCACTAATTGATCTGCTTACGTAATACTGGATGGTTGATGATGCCTTATTATCAGAGTGTGATTTTGTAGTCCCAATGGTGTATTTGGTTCTTAGACTTGAGACACCAAGGATGTCTTATATGAATGCTCAATTTTTTGATGCCGGACTTATAGGTTTGAATGTCTCATATCTAACATAGCGGGTCATCGGGAGTGGCAATCAACCTTACGAGGGCTATTGAGTATCGATCGAGGATCATCCACTCTTAGTGTGCCCTGTAAGTAAGGCAATTTGTAGTAAAGGTAAATTGCACAAATAGAAATGCAAACCAAATTTTATAGTGGTTTGGTCATCGTGACTTACATCTACTCTCGATTCCTCTTCTATTGAGAACACTAGCATCCACTAATGATCTTCCTACAAAGGGCAAAGATCAACTATCCTTTTACACTCTTTCTCCTTTTCACGGGTTTAGGAGACAACCCTTACAAGCCTCTCTTTCTTAGACCTCACTTCTCCCTTTAGATTGTCACGCCCCCCGCCAAATTGATAATATTAAAATTTAACAACAATCTATTCTAGGATCTAAACACATATTTGAGGACACTGAGAAAACATTCAAGTCACATCCATAATTCCATAATTCATAAGACCTATGTAGTTTAAAATTATATACCACATTACTTGATGAATCGTAAAATCTAAAACCAACTAACCAAGACAATAACCACCTCATAAATCCACAAGTATGGTATTCTAAACAATCACAAAAACTAATGTTTACCCCATATTCATATCATTACACAAATTTGTTAGGAATGAGTTGGCACTAAGAGGGGGGGGGTGAATTAGTGCAATGGATAAAATTATGTCAGTTCTGAAATTTTCGTACATTCGATGCAAACCGATATTGGAAATACTAAACTTTAAAAGCATATAGAAGAGTATAATGAAAAAGTAAATAAGTATGATAGTTTACAATTTAAAGTAAATTGCTGAAAAGAAATGCAAACCAGATTTTTATAGTAGTTCGATTGTCGTGACCTACATCCACTCCACCGATTCCTCTTCTATTAAGGCCACCAGCATCCACTAACAGCCTTCCTTCAATGGGCAAAGACCAATTATGCTTTTACACCCCTCTTATCCTTTTCATAGGTTTAGGAGATAACCGTTTACAACCCTCTTTTACAAGGTATCCCTCACACACCTCCCTTAGAACTCTCTCAAAGTTTTAGGAGGAAGGAACTCAACTTTCTAATAGGGTTTACAACTTTAGAATCATAAAGTTTTGCTCAATCTTTCTTGCTACTCTATGCAGGAATAGCTGGGGTATTTATAGACCCCAAATGACTTCAAAATTGGAGCCAAAAAAGATCTCATCTTGGGTTTCCCGAGTCCTAGCGGTACCACCACCTATGTTGGACGGTACCACCGCCTACTGCACTGACATTGGGTAGTACCACCGCCCAATCTAGCGGTACCACCACCTGACAGACTATCACCGGGCGGTACCACCGTCTGACAACCTTGGAGATCGAGTTTTTCGAGTTTTCCAACTCACAAGTGGTTCTATCGCTTGTTCTGGTGGTGCCACCGCCTAGCACAACATTTGGGTCATTGAATGGGCCTAACAATGAGCCTAAATCACACTCAATTTAAGCCCAATTGGCCCCTAATTGAATTGACCCAATTCCAACCCAATTATGTGCTAACTACACATTTTAAGGCATACACTAAGCTAACTAAGTCCGTAAGTCTAGGTTTCTTCCGGCGAGCTTCCGGTGAACTTCTGACGATCTCTCGGCAATGCTCCAGCAGACTCCCAGTAAGCACTTGGACTTTACAATGATCTTCTTAACAATTTCGATGAGCTTCTTTGGCAAGCTCCTAGACTTCTCAATCAATTTCGATAGAACTTCCAACGAATGTCCAAACTTCCGACGAACTCTCGAACTCCTAATAAAATCTTGTTCTTGACTCTAGGACTTTATTTTGCTTTATGCCTTGCTATCATAGTTAATCCTGCACACTTAAAACCTACTTCGATCTAGACAATTATTACAAAGCTTGAATCAAAGTTGTCTGACATGTCATTGGTTTATCGACGCTTCGTCTGATTCTTCGGCGCATTGTTCTCTCTTGCGACCTATTGCCCAATCGGCCAATTGACCTCCATATCTCCGATTTCCTTGGCACACTCTCTACTTTTCTTGGCTTCATGTCTGAATCCATGGCCCGAAGCCTTCTATCGATACGTCGACCGATCCTTCGGCTCGACATCCAATCTTCTGACATATTTTTCTCTAGCCCAACATGATTCTTCATACTTTAATTGTCTCTCCCTGATCAAAGCTTCTTATGTCACTCAAAATGTAGATCAAATCATAAACACTCTCAATTGGTTTCATCATCAAAATTCAAGATTCAATAATCTCCCCCTTTTTGATGATGACAACCAATTGATAATGGAGTTAACCTTAACTCCCCCTATCAATATGCTATATTGATAGAACTCTTAAATTCAAATTGTTTTCAAGTCAAAGAAATCATGTGATCATAAAATCATGCATAACATCATCACACTTCGCCTCTTTTATCATCAACAAAAAGGAGAAGTGCATTTAGCTAGTTTTTGTGATATGCAAGTTTTACAAAATACAAGCTAGCAAATTTTTTCATCATTAATTTTAAAGATATGCAAGATTGCATATTTGCTCCTTGAGATAGGCAAGATAGTAATTTTTTGTGATGTTCAAGATAGCGTGTCCTTTCTTCTCTTTTGAGAAGTGCAAGCTAGCAATTTTGCTTCTACTTGGGATGTCCAAGCTAGTAATTCTTGCTTCTCTTTTGAGTTAGGCAAGCTAGCAAGTTTTAGATATGCATGTTGAATCTCGGATTTTGATGATGAAGTCAATTGTAATTTGTTTGATCTAATCTATATGCTGAGAAAAGTGTGCAGAATTAACTATGATAGCAGTAAGACATACAATAGATGTGCCGGAGTCACGATAGAGATCACGTTGGGAGTTTGAGAGTTCGTTTGAAGTCCCGACGTTCGTCGGAAGTTTTGCCGGAACCAACCGAGAAGTCCAAGAGCATACTAAAGAAGCTCATCGAAACTCGCCAGGAAGATTGTCGTAAAGTCCAGGAGCTTGTCGGGAGTCCGCCGGAGCATTGCCGAGAGTTCATCGGATGTTCACTAGAAATACGCCGGAAGCTCGCCTAAAGAGCAACTGACGCACCGAAACAAGAAGTGCAGTAAACATATCTTAATTGTCATAGTTAAAGCATAAATTAAGTTAGGATTGGGAGGTAATCCCACTAACTTAATTAGGGGCCAATTGGGCCCTTAACATGGCTGAATTGGGCCGAATTAAACACCCAATTCATCCCCTGAATTCTTGGCCAACGGTGGCACCGCCTAGAAAGTAGTGCCCCAGGAAATCTGGGCGGTGGTTCCGCCGATAGTTATTGCTGCCGGTGGTGGTACCACCCCTGTTAGGCGGTAGTGCCGCCAGACCTTAGTCTCCGAGCTTTGTCAGGCGGTGATACCGCCAAATGTCAGGTGTCAGGCACTGGCACCACCCAGTAATGGCGGTGGTACCGCCAGAACCTTGAAAATCCGGGATTAAACACTTTTGATAAGACCCTAAAGTCTTATCGTCGCTCTGATACTAAATGATAAGACCCTAAGATCTTATCGTGGAAGAAAGGAGAGAAAAGGGAATGATAATGATCGCTTTGAGGGGATCGGCCTCCTTGATCGCTTCGAGGGGATCGGCCCTCCTTGATCGCTTCGAGGGGATCGACCTCCTAGGGTTTGTCCACTAAGTGGAATAACATTTCATTGATTGATTGATTCCCAAAAGAAAGGGTTACATCACTATTTATAGAGTTCCACCTAGAGTCCACCCGGACTTGGACTCTTGATAATAAATAAATATTAATTAAACCTCTACTTGACTCTAACTGAACTAAATAGACTCAATAAACAATTAAACTAAATAGACTCAATAAATATTATTTAAAAGCTCAGAAAAAGAGTCCTAACAATTCCTCCCTCTTCAAATCAGCCTTGTCCTTAAGGCTAAGCAACATCAATATCGGGGAGCTTCTCTTTCAGCACTTCAATCATAGGCTATCTATAATGCATCACAATCTGTTGATCAAGTAAGTATGGTCTCCACTTTTTGACAATGTAAGTAACATGTAAGTCTTTCAGTGTAGTAATCATTGCAAGAAACTCCTGACCTTTGCTATCATAAGTTAAAATTTGTCCATCAACGATCTTTACTTCGAATCTGTCACAGCCTTCAATGTGGTAAGCTAATCGGGCTGCAACTTTCCTGTCCATAAAATTATTAGTGCTGCATATATCAATCAAAATAGTGAAAAGCTGATGCTTCAATATCTTCATTAGTTTCCACACCTTCAAAATCGGAGTCCAACTCTTTTGCTTTCGGTTCCTCTCTAATTGGCTCAATCATCAGATGTTGCCCTTGTTTACATTGGTGCTCCGTACTCCACTTTTCATCATAGTGCAAAACCCTTGCTGATCTTTCCTTGCTAATTTTTTTCTAATGTAGATGTGCAAATGAGATCGCAGCTATCATAGTACGGGGTTGACAAGCCTTAACTTCACACTGGATCTTCGGATTAAGCCCTTCAATAAATGTATGTAGAAGTTATCGTTCCGACCAATCTCTAGCTTGATTTGATAATCTTTCAAACCTATTCTGATATTCTAACATTGTAGAAGTTTGATAAATTTTAGTGAACTGGCCATCAACATTCTCATATTCGGACGGGCCAAATCGAACAAGAAGCCCTCTTTTCAACTTCTCCCTTGAAGGAACTCCGTAAACAGTTTTATACTAATCGAACCATTAGAGTGCATCTCCATTGAGCTAGATTGAGGCTATTTCCACTTTGGATTCTTCTGGAGTTCTGTGAAAATGGAAAAAATTTTCTGCCCTAGAGATCCAACTGGTCAGATATCCATCTTTCCATCTCGGAAATTCCACCTTCATGTGTAAATAGTTTGTGTCACAATTTTGGGGCCTTTTTTCTATATTTTCAGATATGTGCAACGTAGAACTTGAGCTCCTATCTTGTTTATGTTAGTCATAGGTGCCTAGCAAGCCAATCACGTGAGTGATGGCACGTGTGACTTGATACAGAATCTTTTTGCTTATTATATTTTGGCATATATCTGTTTATAACTATTGCATATATGCATATATATTGTGATGTCCTTGGATTTGTGCAATGGGAATCGGATCGTGATGAGATCACGATAATGAGATCGATTCACCTTCAAACACAGATCCTAAATAATCCCGGCCACAGGTTACTCGAGAGGGACATCGTGATAACCGGACAGACTGGTGTGCTGTATACCCGTCCATATGATGGATGCAACTAGTCTCATAGTTGCTCGTATAGGGACACTAGGGATACAGTACAGGTGCTCATTGGAGAATGAGTTCATTGATTGATCCGCTTACGGAATGCTAGATGGTTGATGATGCCTTATTGTGAAACAACGATTCCATAGTCCTAGTGGTATATTTGGTCCTTAGACTTGAGACACCAAGGATGTCTTGTATGAGTGCTCCACGCTTTGATACCAGACTTATAGGTTTGGCTGTCCCAGATCTAGTACAATTGGTCATTGGGAGTGGTAGTCGACCTTACGAGGGCTATTGAGTGTCGATAGAGGATCATCCACTCTCGACGTTATGAGAGGAATATCCCATATGTTCTTGCTCAGAAAAATCCCTGGCTAGGGTCATTCGAGTTGAGAGAGAAAGAGTTCTCCGGGAGAATCCATTAGAGCGAGACTCGAGTAGAAACCGTATGGGTCTGATAGCACCATGCTCGATATATTGTCTCTGGGATATTAGATGGATGAGGGATTATAAGTACACGGTAAATGAGGATAAACAGGTCCAATGGATTGGATTCCCCTGTATCATCTGGGGACTATGGCGTAGTGGCCTAGTACGTCTATAGTCGATGAGTCGAGTGAATTATTACAAAGATAATAATTCATTGAGTTAGAAGGAGTTCTAACAGATTTGACTCACGGCCAGCTCGATATTGGGCCTAGAGGGTCACACGCATATGGTAGGCATTGCGATGAGTAGAGGTTCGGATATGAGATATCCAAAAGAGCCCTTGTCTTATTAGATATCCAATAAGCCCCTAAATTATTGGATCCCATGGACGAGATCCAATAATAGCCCATGAGAGATTATTGGATAGAGATCCACTAATCTAAAAGGCTTGGGCTATTGGATGTAGATCCAATACCCACTAGGCGAGGATCCATTAGGGTTTGACAGGGGACCTCTATAAATAGGAGGGATTCAGAGCCTCATAGGCTAGAACTTTTGCTTGCCTCTTCTATTCTCCTCCCCCTCTCTACCTCAGAGCAAGCCTGGAGTTTTGAGGAGCGTCATTGCAGCTCTGCTGCGTGGATCACCGCTAGAGAGGAGGACGCTTGACCTCCTTCTCCCTCTCCTAAGGATCTGCAAGGAAACAGGGATATACGATCTCCCTAGGTAACACAATCTGTTCAATACGCAGTTTTCAGTTTTACGGATTTGGCGCACCAATCTTCGCACGACGATGAACATCTCTTTGGGAATCGGGGATTTTGTTTTCTTGTTCTTCCTCTACACATGTGATGTCGCCCCCAAGATTTCCCAATGATGGTATCACAGCCAGATTGCTCGTGCGAATGATTGGTTTTGAACTGCATGTGTTGTGTTTAGGAAAAACTTTTGACGTCAAAATCGTTGACGCTAAAGCGAGAAAGGGCAGCAACAATTGCTGCCCTTGATCTGCGTGTGTGCAGCGCAGCCGCAAGCAGGCAGCATAGGGGCTGCGTCTGCAGCCGACCGAAGGCCTGCTTGCAGCAAGTTACGTCCGGCGGGGCTGGCAGCCCGTAGGCAGAGGCGCCTGCGGCCGCTTCTCCCGCGGGGTGAGGCGCCGCAGGGCAGCGGCGCCTACCGCCGCTGCTCCCGCAGGCGAAACCCCCCCATAGGGGCGGCCGCCTGGTGGGACAGCACCGCTTGCGGGCGTTGCCCCGCGGGCAGAACTGCCCGCGGAGGCGGTGGCACCTATAGGGGTGCCAACCTACAGGGGCAGCACCGCCTGCGGGCGTTGCCCCGCCGGCAGAACCGGCCACGGGGGCACCCACCTACAGGGGCAACGCCGCTAGCGGGCGTGCCGCGTGCCGCGTGCAAGCGAGGGCAGCGCCCTCGCCCCGCTGCACAGGCCGCCGCTAGCAAGGTGGCGGTGGCAACAGTAGCAAAGGGGAGTAGGGCATTAGGGTTTTTTGGACAAAAGATAATTTTGCCCCTCGAAATTTGAGAAATTCTAGTTTCTATCTTTTATCTAAATTACAAAAATACCCCTATGAACTCAGAAATTTCCTATATGTCCCTGATTTCATAAAATACTAATTAATTAAAAGGTTTAGTTGATTATTATTTTTTATCATTATCTAGGAGTCCTACATTATGATGATTATTTATACATGTGATGTATGATGTGTGGACGGATGATCATGGACCGCATGATGTGTGTACTTGTGATTATTATTATTGAGGTCTGTGAGCCTCCATTATATTTCTTGTTTATTGTCGGGCCTGCGTGCCTATGATTAAGTTGTAATCACATGAGGAGGCGCAGCGGGAGCGTGGATGTGATAACGGGATGCACGAGATGGACGATCGCGATGCATGAAGATGCGTCAAGATGTCGATGGAACCAACGAGGATGAGATGGACGATCACAAGGCATGGAGATGCACCGTTGCACACATAGATCTTGATGTGAGTGATTAGGCCTACTGGCTCGGGCCTAATCACATTAGGTTGTGGTCCATGATCATCTGGTGTGATTGCTTCTACACATACTAGATATATATATATATATATTTGCATGCGATGTAGATATATATTAAATATGTATATGTGTCACTTGTCATATTAGGAGACCAAATCATAGAAACATCTCTCTCGATAATATTAAGTCGGTAAACGTGAGGCAATTAGATTGACCCACGTGGCTTTCCATCGTTATAAATAGGAACCGATTCCCGGTGTAGGTTGAGTTGGTCAAGTCCCTCGAAACTCACCTATATCGCGATTCGCTATCTTGCTTACGATATAGAGATGTCACCGGTGACCTGAGGGCATGGTATGCTTGGTCGAATCCCTCGAGGGTATATCATCAAATCAGACTCATCTTGTAACGAAGGTGTTGACTTAACCGAGCATCATGGTTGGTCAAGTCCCTCGAGACCATGGTGATTCAGAGGCCGAATAGGATGGGAATCACAAGGAGTTGTGATCGGCAAGAGTTGCCTACCTTTTAGGCTTAGTGTGATTGGTCGAGTCCCTCGAGGTTACATTAAGACGCTGATTGGATCCTGATCCCCATTAGAAGTCTACCGGAGACTTCCGTTTCACGTGCTGAGGGTGTCGCGTGACTCGTTAGTAAAATAGTGGGAGCATATTAAGATAGAAGTCCATATCTTGATAGTTTATTTTTTACAAAATCTGCATGTTATTCATTTCTGCTGCATCTTTATTTTTTGAAAAATGTCGCTTTTAAATCCCTTACGTGGCATACTTGATGTCAACCGCCTCACTGGTCCAAATTATACGGATTGGCTCCATAACTTGAGAATTGTTCTCACGGCGGAGAAAATCGTGTACGTCCTTGATACAGTGATGCCTGCGCCCGAAGAAGGGGCAAGCGAGGATAAGATCACTCGCTACGTGAAGTACATTGATGACTCCACTCTTGCTCAGTGCTATATGTTGGGCTCTATGACTCCTGAGTTACAGAGACAACATGAAAAGATGGATGCCAGATCCATTTCCTACATGTCGGTAAATTGTTTGAGGAACAGGGAAGGACTCAGCGATATGAGATATCCAAGAGCCTCTTCCGCACTAGGATGACTGAGGGGACACCGGTTCACAACCATGTCCTAAAGATGATTGAGTGGATAGAGAAACTCACAGGTCTAGGAATGGTTCTAGAGGATAACTTGTGTGTGGACATTGTGCTTTAGTCCCTACCAGATTCCTTTTCACAGTTCATAATGAATTTTAATATAAACAAGCTTGAGGTGACTCTCCCCGAGCTCCTCAATATGTTGAGGGAGGCAGAGAGTACTATTAAGAAAGAGAAGCCAGTTCTCTACACTGGTGAGACTAGAAGGAAAAGGAAAGCAAAAAGGTCCCTTAAGAAGGGAAAGGGCAAGGGCAAACCAAGTAAAGCAAAGGTTGCTAAGAAAGACCCAGCAAAGGACAAAGGCTAGTGCTTCCACTATGGTAAAGATGGGCACTAGAAGAGGAACTACAAAGAGTACCTTGCAGAGAGGGCGAAATAGAAGCTTGGAGAAGCTTCAGGTACATTCATGATCAATCTCCAATTGTCAGATTTTTGTGATAGTGCATTGGTATTGGATACTAGTATTGCTTATCATATCTGCAATTTATTGTAAATTCTAGCAAAGCCGAGGGGAGATTGGCGAGAGGAATATTGCATAAAGGTTTGTTTATGCTAGACACTACTCTACATATCATGAATGTAAATGTGTCCAAGAGGAAACGAGATGAGATGAACAGTGCATACCTATGGCACTGTAGGCTAGGTCACATCCATGAAAGAAGGATTCAAAAGTTGCTAAATGATGGATATCTAGATCCATTCGACTATGTGTCATATGCAACTTGTGAGCCTTGCATTCGTGAAAAATTGACCAACTCTCCTTTTAGTGGAATTGGAGAGAGAGCCACTGAGTTGTTGGAACTCATACATAGTGATGTATGTGGACCCATGTCAACTCATGCCATTGGTGATTACTCCTACTTTATTACATTTACTGATGATTTCTCAAGGTATGGATATGTGTACTTAATGAAGTGCAAGTCCAAGGCCTTTGAGAAATTTAGAGAGTATAAGAATGAGGTGGAGAACTAGATTGGAGAGAGTATCAAAACTCATCGATTAGATTGAGGAGGTGAGTACTTAAGTACAGAGTTTACTCAGTTCCTCAAGAACCATGGGATATTATCCCAATGGACACCTCCTTATACACCTCAGCTCAATGGTGTCTCTAAAAGGAGAAATCATACGCTATTAGACATGGTACGGTCCATGATGAGTTTCGCTGATCTACCCATCTTATTCTAGGGACATGTCCTAGAGACCGCAGCTTACCTTTTGAACAGAGTTCCAACTAAGTCGGTAGTGTCTACACCATATGAGATATGGAAAGGGAAGAAGCCTGATCTTAATGTTGTTAAGATTTGGGGCTGCCCTGCCCATGTTAAAAGACACAACCCCAATAAGTTAGAATCAAGGACAGAGTGATGCAAATTTGTAGGATACCCCAAGAAAACTTGTGAGTATTATTTTTATCATCTTGAGGACCAAAAGGTCTTTGTAGCTAAGAGAGCAGTGTTCCTTGAGAAGGAACACATTCTTGGCGGAGATAGTGGGAGAACGATAGAGTTGAGCGAGGTTGGAGAACCAAGCTCAAGCACCACTCTACAGCCCGAGTCTGTTCAGGTACCTAATACACAAGTTTCAACTTTACGTAGGTCTGATAGAGTATCTCATCCTCTTATTAGAGGAGAGGATGTTGAGGATATTGATCCTCAGACCTACGAGGAGGCTATTATGAGTATAGACTCCGGGAAGTGGCAAGAAGCCATGAATTCTGAGATGGATTCTATGTACTCCAATAAGGTTTGGAACCTAGTTGATGCGCCAGAAGGTATTGTACCCATCGGTTGCAAGTGGATCTTTAAAAAAAAGATCAGAGTAGATAGAAAGGTAGAGACCTATAAAGCAAGGCTAAAATCCATCAGAATTCTATTGGTTATTGCAGCACACTATGATTATGAGATCTGACAGATGGATGTGAAAACCGCATTCCTCAATGGGAACCTCAAGGAGGAGGTATATATGATGCAACCTGAGGGATTCGTGTCCAAGAACTACCCAGATAAGGTGTGTAGGTTGCTTAGATCCATTTATGGACTAAAGTAAGCTTCCCGAAGTTGGAACATAAGATTTGATGAGGCAATCAAATCTTATGACTTCGTTAAGAACGAAGATGAGCCTTGTGTGTATAGGAAGGTAAGTGGGAGTGCTATCACCTTTTTGGTGTTATATGTGGATGATATCCTGATCATTGGGAATGACGTAGGAATGCTATCCACAGTAAAGGGTTGGTTATCTAGACACTTCTCCATGAAGGACTTAGGGGAAGCATCCTATATCTTGGGGATTAGAATCTATAGAGATAGATCCAAGAGGATGCTTGGCTTGTCCCAGTCCAGGTACATAGAAACTATTGTCAAATGGTTTGGCATGAAAAATTCCAAGAGAGGTCTCATACCGATGAGATATGGAATATCACTTTCTATGAGTATGTCCCCAAAGACTCCAAAAGAAAGGGCGAAAATGGATATGATACCTTATGCCTCAGCAATAGGGTCTATCATGTATGCCATACTATGTACTAGGCCTGATATAGCGCATGCTCTGAGTGTCATGAGCAGGTATTAGGCGGATCCAGGCTTGGAGCACTGGAAAGCAGTAAAGTGTATCCTTAAGTACTTGAGAAGGACTAAGGATCTTTTACTAGTATATGGAGGTAGTAGCATTAAGGTTGAAGGCTACACAGACTCAAGTTTTCAGTCTGATGTCGATGATAGCAAGTCGAATTCAGGGTATGTGTACACCTTAAATGGAGGAGCAGTGTGCTGGAAGAGTTCCAAGCAAGATACTACTGTTGACTCGACCACAGAGGCGGAGTATATTGCTGCATCAGATGCAGCAAAGGAGGGAGTCTGTTTGAAGATGTTCATCACAGATTTGGGAGTCGTTTCGGATAGCGAGAAGTCGACTTCCTTATATTGCGACAACTTTGGGGCGATTACTCAAATAAGGGAACCCGGGTCTCATCAGAAGTGTTCTAAGGAGGTTCCAGCTTATTAGAGAGATCGTAACCCGAGGAGATGTAGTAGTGGAAAGAGTTCCATCCGAAGATAACATTGCAGATCCACTGACAAAGCCGTTGTCTCAGATTGTCTTTGAGCGTCACATGGGTCTGATGAGGATCAGACATATAGGTGATTGGCTTTAGGTCAAGTGGGAGATTACTAGTCATAGGTGCCCAGCAAGCCAATCACGTGAGTGATGGCACGTGTGACTTGATACAAAATCATTTTTGCTTATTATATTTTGGCATATATCACTTTATAACTATTCCATATGTGCATATATATATTGTGATGTCCTTGGATTTGTGCAATGAGAATCGGATCGTGATGAGATCACTATAATAAGATCGATTCACCTTTAAACGCATATCCTAAATAATCCCGGTCATAGGTTACTTGAGAGGGACATCGTGATAACTGGACAGACTGGTGTGCTATATACCCGTCCATATGATAGATGCAGCTGGTCTCATAGCTGCTCGTGTAGGGACACTAGGGATACAGTACAGGTGCTCATTGGAGAATGAGTTCACTGATTGATCCGCTTACGGAATGATGGATGGTTGATGATGCGTTATTGTCAGACAGTGATTTCGTAGTCCTAGTGGTATATCTGGTCCTTAGACTTGAGACACCAAGGATGTCCTGTATGAGTGCTCCACTCTTTGATACCAGACTTATAGGTTTGGCTGTCCCAGATCTAGTACAACTGGTCATTGGGAGTGGTAGTTGACCTTACGAGGGCTATTTAGTGTCGATAGAGGATCATCTACTCTCGGCGTCATGAGAGAAATATCCCATGTGTTCTTGCTTAAACAAATCGCTGGCCAGGGTCATTCGGGTTGAGAGAGAAAGAGTTCTCCGGGAGAATCTGATTAGAGCGAGACTCGAGTAGAAACCGTATGGGTCTGACAGCACCATGCTCGATATACGGTCTCTGGGATATTAGATGGATGAGGGACTATAGGTACACGGTAACTGAGGATAGACAGGTCCAATGGATTGGATTCCCCTGTATCGTCTGGGGACTACGACGTAGTGGCCTAGTACGTCCGTAGTCGATGAGTCAAGTGAATTATTATAGAGATAATAATTCACTGAGTTAGAAGGAGTTCTGATAGGTATTACTCACGGCCAGCTCAATATTGGGCCTAGAGGGTCACACACATATGGTAGGCATTGCGATGAGTAGATGTTCGGATATGAGATATCCGACGGAGCCCTTGTCTTATTTGATGCAGATCCAATACCCACTAGGGGAGGACCCATTAGGGTTTGACAGGGGACCTCTATAAATAGGAGGGATTCAGAGCCTCATAGGCTAGAGCCTTTGCTTGCCTCTCCTATTCTCCTCCCCTTCTCCACCTCAGAGCAGGCCTGGAGTTTTGAGGAGCATCGTTGCAGCCCTACTGTGTGGATCACCGCTAGAGAGGAGGACGCTTGACCTCCTTCACCCTCTCCTAAGGATCTGTAAGGAAACAGGGATATACGATCTCCCTAGGTAACATAATCTACTCTATACGCAGTTTTAAGTTTCGCGGATTTTAGGCACCAATCTTCGCTCGACGACGAACATCTCTTTGGGAATCGGGGATTTTGTTTTCTTGTTCTTCCGCTGCGCATGTGTTGTCGCCCCCAAGATTTCCCAACAAGAGCGAGGTCACTCTCATTTTGGTTTGAAACCCAAGTGAGAATTGACAACCAAGAGGGTCACTCAATCACACATCCACCCATGTTCAATGGGACGGATTACACCTATTGGAAAACTATAATGAGAATTTTTATAATTTCTATGGATTTTGATTTATGGATCATTATGGAAAATGGCTTTCAAAAGTCTTCTCTTCCAATGAACAATTGTAATGAGTTGGAGAAGAAGACTTTCTCTTTAAATGCCAAGGCTATGAATGTCTTGTTTTGTGCTTTAGATAAAAATGAGTTCAATCGAATGTCTATTTGTGAAATGGCTTTTGATATTTGGCACACACTCGAAATCACTTACGAAGGCACTAGTAGAGTAAAGGAGTCCAAATAAATCTTTTAATCCATGCTTATGAATTGTTTTGGACGAAACCAAGTGAGACCATTGGAGACATGTACACCTAATTTACGGATGTCATCAATGGTCTAAAAGCGCTTGGTAAGTGTTTTTCGAACTTTGAACTCGTTAATAAAAATTGAGATCCCTTCCAAAGAGTTGGGACCCTAAAGTAACGATCATTGAAGAGGCCAAAGATTTGAATAACTTTCCTCTCGAAGAACTTAACGGGTCTTTAATTATTTATGAGATGACTTGCAACGCGCATGAAGAGCTTGAGAACAACCTTCCAAAGAACATAAAAGATATGACACTAAGAACTTATGAAGATAACTTGAAAGGAAGTTCAAGTTGTTAGGATCGGAGCGACACTAAGAGGGGGGGGGGGTGAATTAGTGCAGCGGAGTAAAACGTTGGTTTCGACAAATCTTTCATACAATAAAAATCGAACTTGAAAAGCTTAACTTGAACGCGTATTCGTAAAGGTGTGCAGCAAAGGTAATGAGGAAATAAAGCACGTAAGAAGGTTTGCAGTAATGTAAATAGCAATAAGAAAATGAAAACTAGAGATCACGCCAATTTTAAAGTGGTTCGGTCAAATGACCTACATCCACTTGCGAGGCCCTCTTCGATGAGGCTCCCACCTTCCACTAGCAAATCTCTTGAGGGGGAAGGACAAATACCCCTCTTATAACCTTTTACAAGCGGTTCACACTCTTACAAATTTTCAGCAAGAAAGAAGGAGGTGAACACTCTAGCAAATTGAAAACAAGACTTGCTAAGACTTTTCTAAGACCTTTTTCTCAATCCATTGCTTCTCAAAAAGTTGTTATCTCAGCTGAGAATTGAGGGGTATTTATAGGCCTCAAGAGTATTCAAATTTGGGCTCCAAAATTTGAATTCTTTTTGGTTCCCGATACTGGTGGTGCCACCTCCTATCAGTGTTTGACACTGACAATGTACTAGCGGTGCCACCGCCCAGCCAAGCGGTGCCACCGCTTGGCTCTCAGGTGCTGGGCGGTGCCACCGCCCAGCCAAGCGATGCCACCGCTTGGTTCTCGGGTTCTAGGCGGTGCCACCACCTAATCTGGCGGTGCCACCGCCTACACTATTTTAGCTCACTGGTTGGGCTCCAAACTTAGCCCAAACCAGTCCGAACTCGGGCCCAATTGGCCCCTACTTGAGTTATAGGATTAACACCTAATCCTAACCCTAATTAATGTGCTAACTATAAATTTAAAGACATTTTCTAAGCTATTACAAAGTCCGCAAGTCAAGACTTTTTCTAGCGAGCTTCCGACGAACTTCCGACGGTCTTCCGACAAACTCTCGAAAACCATTCTATGAACTCCTAGCAAGCTCCTAGACTTCACAATTTGATCTTGGCGAGTTCCAATGAGCTTCTTCGGCAAGCTCTGATATTTCTCGGCGAGCTCCGCGAACTTCCAACGAACCTTCCGGCGAGCTTCTGAAAAATCCTTCGGCAAGCTCCCTACTCATTCTCGGCTAGTTCGGGCAGCATTCCCGACGAACCTTCGGAGTTTCATCGAACTCTCGAACTCACAACAAATCCTTCGCGCTTGACTCTGACACTTTGTTTTGCTTTATGTCTTCGTCGTTATCATAGTTAATCCTGCACACAAGCCAAAACTCTATTCCGATCTAGACAATTATTACAAAGCGAATTGACATTCTGTTGCCCGGCACGTCGTTGGTTGGCGCTTCGTCCGATTCTTCGGTGCATCGTCCTCTCTTGCGGCTTGTTGCCCAATCGACGGTTGACCTCCGCAACCCCGATATCCTTGGCGTAATTCCGCTCTTGGCCCGATGCCCGACGTCCGAAGCCTTCTGCCATCTAATATCCTAACGTGATCTCCTCCGGTGCAATGTCAATTCCTCCTGCGTTAACTATCTAATCCTGATCGAGTAGACCTACATAACTCAAAATGCAGTTAAACATCTAAACACAATCAATTAGTTTCATCATCAAAATCCGAGATTCAACAATCTCCCCCTTTTTGATGATGACAACTAATTGATGACTAACGGAGTTAACCTTAACTTCCCGGAGTTTAACCAAACTCCCCCTATCAATATGCCATTGATAGAACACTTGGATTATCCCAAATCCAAGTAACATTCATCACATGTTATGAAAAACATTTAAACCATCATGCAAATATATATAAAATATTCAATTCAATGCATAAAGTCATCAATATACTTCTCCCCATATGTCATCAACAAAAAGGAGAAGTAGCTCTAGCTATTTTAAAAGATATTCAAGTTTTTGTAACATGAAGCTAGATTTTCATCACAACATATAAGCACAAAAGCATAGTAAGATTCTTAAGTTCAATCATGGCAATTCAACACTTGCTTCTTGTGCAAGATTGCACTTTGCTTTTCTTTGCATGTTCTAACTAGCAAAAGCTTTCTCCCCTTTGTTTTTGTCGAAAAGAAGGGAAGAGTACAAGCTAGCCAGCATTTGCCTTAAGCTAGCAATCTTTCTCCCCCTATGTCATTGCCGAAAAGAAGAAGAGGAACCAATGATTTAGACTTTTACATAAATTATGAATTTGCATCAATCAATATTTCAATCATCACATGATATATACAAGACAAAAATGCAAAGAAATCATGTCATGAAAGACATCAATTGTTAAACATGATATGATAATAGTCTCAAAATTTTCAATTTGCAATACATGTGATACATTGCAATACTAAAAAATTTAATGCGATGCTTTTAAGAATATCAACCTATTTTTGATACAAAGCATGGCAAGAGCAATTATATTGCAAGTTTTCTAAGTTTTGCATTATTTGCTTCTTTCGAGATAGCAATTCTTTGCTTCTCTATAAGCTAGCAACTTTTACGATATGCAAGTTTTACTACATACAAGCTAGCAAATTTAAAGATGTGCAAGTTGGCATATTTGCTTTTCTTAGCAATGTGCATGATAGTATTTCTTTGTAATGTTCAAGATAGCAAATTGTACATCATGCTAGCTAGCATATTAAAGATGTTCAAGAAAGTCAGCTCTTTCTTCTCTTTTGAGAAGTGTCATTTTTGCTTCCTTAGCAAAATACCAAACTAGCAAGGGACCATGTTTTACATTAGGCAAGCAAACAATTTGGCAAGTGTTACATTTGTATCTTTTCTTTAGATGTGCAAGAAAGTAAGCAAGTTTTTGTATTTTCTTGACTTGTGCAAGGTAGCTAATTTATCTTTGAAATTACCCTTTACATCAATTCAAGATAGCACATTAGCAACTCTTTCTCTCCCTTTGTCATTGGCAAAAAGAAAGGAAGATTCAAGTCATGAATATCAAAATAATAATTTTATCATGAATATTTCATCATTGTGTGCATAATTATTGTACATTAAAGTATTGCATACATAATACCAAATCATCATATATATTTTTAAAACATATAAACTCATCATTATATGCATGATTCCAAATCATCATTCATATTATTTCAATCATTGTTTCAATAATCACTATAACTCATCATGCACAAAATGTAAAATGATCTAACATGATACAAACATTTATTTTCAAAATATTTATCACTATTTTCATGTATGATAATAAAGTATTCATGATACACATTATATGCATATATCATCACAATAAAAAGCAATTGCATGCATAATTTCAAATCATAAATGTTTCAAATCATGATGGTATTAACTTGTCAAATTTCATCCTACCATTCATGATCATAACTTTTCATTTGTATGCATCAAAATAATATCAAGAGTATTTCATGCATAATTTTATATCACCACATAAGGAATATCAAGAAGAAAGTAATTGGGTGATGCGATAAACATTTCATGAATACAAGGAATTGCATAAAAATCATATCATGAAATATTAGAACATGTGAATACCAAAAGACATGATTTCTTTTTGAAAAACCTACTCATAAATAATCAAAAGAAAATCTTAAGAGATCGATTAATGAAAAAATCTTGATTCATAATAAATCTTAATTTGTAAATATCACGGAATCAAGATCATGAATTTGGATAAAACTCATTTAAATTCAAATTGTCCAAATTATCAAAATCTCAACATTTCTTTCAAGAGATTCAAAATGGCATAAATAAGTTTATTGGTCTCTTAGGTGGAAATCAATAAGATAGAGAAAACGAAAATTTTTAATAAACAATTCTTTCCTCCTTTTGTTTCAACTTATTGATTGATTCCATACATGCATGTCATTTTTTTTTTTAAATCCATGCATCATCGTTTAAAACGGAAAGATCAAAAATCATAAAAAAGGTGCAACACATAATTCAAAAAAAAATTATTTCAACTCATTACTTCAAGTCAAACATGATTTCATTTAATCAAAATTGAATAACTTTAAGACCAATAAATCATCATGTATAACAATCATCAAGTATGATACAAACTTTTCAAAACGTTTATCATGATAAGGCATATAAGCCAAAGAAACTATTAAATATAAAGCATATTCATCAATGATGGTTTCATTGGGCATAAGGCATTTTCAAACAAAATCATTTTGTTATTTGTTGTTGTCATATATTTTTCTTTTTAGGTGAATCTATCTTTTCATGCTTAAATTTTTTAATTTTTCAAAGATGCTAAAAAGAAAAACATGATATAATTTTTGAAAAACAATTTTTTATTTCCTATTCCTACTATCTAATTTAAGCACTCATGAAAATCTTCAAGTAATTTCAAAATAATTCAAGAGAGTTGATTTACTTACCTTATAGTCGAAGCCTGTCAAAGCCCAATTCGCCGTTTCACCTTTGGAAGTTCTTGATTTATCCTTGGGTGCCTTCCTTTCCTTTGGCCTCTTCCTCCGTTCAAGTTCATTGTTTATTTTAGATTTTTATTTAATGAACTTATTAAGAGTTAGTGTTCGAAGTTCAAGTTCATCATTGTCCTCATCACTTGAGTCATCGCTCAAGTGGTATTCATTTGTCTAGAGTTCCAAATCCTTCCTATTCTTTGGAAGGTGGTTCAAGTGTTGATTGTGTTCATCATGTGCATTGCGCACCATTTCATATGTCATCAATGAGCCGATAAGTTCTTCAAGTGGAAAAATATTTAAATCTTTTATTTCTTGTATTGCCGTTACTTTTGATTCCCAAGCTTTAGAAAGTGATCGTAAAACTTTACTAACAAGTTTAAAATTCGAGAAACATTTGCCAAGAGCTTGTAAACCATTGACAACATCCGTAAAACGGGTGTACATGTCAATAATAGTTTCGCTCGGCTTCATTCGAACAAGCTTGAAATCATGCATTAAAATGTTGATTTTCGAATTTTTAACTCTAGAAGTGCCTTCGTGTGTGATTTCAAGAGTGTGTCATATGTCGAAAGCCGTTTCGCACAAAGAAACCCGATTGAACTTATTTTTGTCTAAAGCGCAAAATAAGGCATTCATAGCCTTTGCGTTTAAAGAAAAATACTTCTTCTCCAAATCCGACCATTCGTTCATCGGTTTAGAGGGAAGTTGAAAACCGTTTTCAATAATATTCCATAAATCCAAATTCATAGAAATCAAGAAAACTCTCATTCGAGTTTTCCAATAAGTGTAGTCCAATCCGTTAAACAACGGTAGATGAAAAACCGATAAGCCCTCTTGAAATCCATGAAGAGCCATTTCTCTCGGGTGTAAATCCGAAATGAGAAATACCGGGCTCTGATACCAATTGTTAGGATCGGAGCAGCACTAAGAGGGGGGGCGTGAATTAGTGCAGCGGATTAAAATGTTGGTTTCGACAAATCTTTCATACAATAAAAAATGACCTTGAAAAGCTTAACTTGAACGCGTGTTCGTAAAGGTGTGCAGCAAAGGTAATGAGGAAATAAAGCATGTAAGAAGGTTTGTAGTAATATAAATAGCAATAAGAAAATGCAAACCAGAGATCACGCCAATTTTAAAGTGGTTCGGTCAAATGACCTATATCCACTTGCGAGGCCCTCTTCGATGAGGCTCCCACCTTCCACTAGCAAATCTCTTGAAGGGGAAGGACAAATACCCCTCTTACAACCTTTTACAAGCGGTTCACACTCTTACAAATTTTCAGCAAGAAAGAAGGAGGTGAACACTCTAGCAAATTGAAAACAAGACTTGCTAAGACTTTTCTAAGACCTTTTCCTCAATCCATTGCTTCTCAAAAAGTTGTTATCTCAGTTGAGAATTGAGAGGTATTTATAGGCCTCAAGAGGATTCAAATTTGGGCTCCAAAATTTGAATTCTCTTTGGTTCCCGATGTTGGCGGTGCCACCGCCTGGCTCTCAGGTGCTAGGCGGTGCCACCGCCCAGCCAAGTGGTGCCACCGCTTGGTTCTCAGGTTCTAGGCGGTGCCACCGCCTACACTATTTCAGCTCACTGGTTGGGCTCCAAACTTGACCCAAACCAGTCCGAACTCGGGCCCAATTGGCCCCTACTTGAGTTATAGGATTAACACCTAATGTTAACCCTAATTAACGTGCTAACTATGAATTTAAAGATATTTTCTAAGCTATTACAAAGTCCGCAAGTTAAGATTTTTTCCGGCGAGCTTCCGGCGAACTTCCGACGGTCTTCCGACGAACTCTCGGAAACCATTCTACAGACTCCCGGCAAGCTCCTAGACTTCACGATTTGATCCTGGCGAGTTCCAATGAGCTTCTTCGACAAGCTCTGATCTTTCTCGGTGAGCTCCGCGAACTTCCAACGAACCTTCCGGCGAGCTTTCGAAAAACCCCTTGGCTAGTTCCGGCAGCATTCCCGACGAACCTTCGGAGTTTCGTCGAACTCTCAAACTTACAACAAATCCTTCGCGCTTAACTCCGATACTTTGTTTCGCTTTATGTCTTCATCGTTATCGTAGTTAATCCTGCACACACAAGCCAAAACTTTACTTCGATCTAGACAATTATTACAAAGCGAATTGACATTCTGTTGCCCGGCACGTCATTGGTTGGCGCTTCGTCCGATTCTTCGGCGCATCGTCCTCTCTTGCGGCTTGTTGCCCAATCGACGGTTGACCTCCGCAACCCTGATATCCTTAGCGCAATTTCGCTCTTGGCCCGATGCCCGATATCCGAAGCCTTCTACCATCCAATATCCTAACGTGATCTCCTCTGTCGCAACATCAATTCCTCCTACGTTAACTGTCTAATCTTGATCGAGTAGACCTGCATCACTCAAAATGCAGTTAAACATCTAAACACAATCAATTAGTTTCATCATCAAAATATGAGATTCAACACAAGTAATGAGGACTATGATGATGACTTAGGACTCTTGACAAGAAAGTTCAAAAAATTCATAAAAAGAAATAATTCTAAAAATGACACTTAAAATAAAATTGAACCCAAGAAAGAACAAGTTATATGCTACGAATACAAAAAGCCAAGACATTTCAAAAGCAAATGTTCCCAAGTGAAGAAGAAACAACCAAAGAAGAAGAAGGTGCTAAAATTAATGTGGGATGATTCGAGCGATTCCGAAGACAAAAAACAAAGCAATAAGGAAATCACCAACTATGCACTAATGGCTATCAATGATGAGGTAAGTAGTTCGTTAGATACAAATTTATCTTTCAATGAGCTTTTAAGTGCTTTTTATGATTTATTTGATGAATGTAGAATAATGAGTAAAAAGTATAATTATTTAAAAAAGGAGCATGCCCTTTTAAATACTGAATTTGAAAAACTTAAACATGATAGTCCTTTATTACCTTCATGCACTAAGTGTAAACACTTAGAGGTACTTGAGAAGGAAAACTTGCTACTCAAAGAAACTCTAGAAAAGTTTAAGATTAGTAGCAAGTCCTTGAATATAATCCTTGCCAATAAGGGTCGTATTCATAGAAGAGGCGGAATCTGTGAGTAGCTCTCACCAAAACCCAACCACCTTTGTTAAAGGCCCTACCTTACATATATCACCCCCCACCAAATGTAACTTTTGTTGCAAACTCGGACGTGTTGCTTATAGATATCCGTTTAAGAGATATAGTCCATACAAATTGATTTGAGTTCCTAAAGGAACCATAAAAAACTCTATGCAAAATAATAAGTTGAGTAGCTTGATTTTTGAGGTACCCAAAGTCAAATGGTTACCTAAAAATCACCATATATTATAAAAATATTTACCATCACAAGCTAGGAGCAAGAGATGGTACCTTGATAATGGAAGCTCAAGGCATATGATCAGAGATCCATCTAAATTATCTAAGCTCACTAGTCTAGACAAAGGTTATGTCACCTTCGGAGTCAACAACAAAGGTAAAATCATTGGCATAGTAACCATAGATAACAAATCTAACTTTTTTTATTAAAGATGTATTATTGGTTGATGACTTAATGCATAATCTTTTGAGCATTAATCAATTGTGTGATAAAGGATATATCATCATATTTGAATACAATGCTTGCATTATTGAACAACCACACAAAAACATATCTATGATTGGCCTAAAACAAAATAATGTATATACTATTGACATTAATGATCTTTGTAATGAAATGTGTTTTTCACTTTTGAATGACGATGCTTGGCTTTGGTATAGGAGATTAAGTCATGCTAGCATGAAACTAATCACTTAAATCTCATCCAAAGAACTTGTAAGAAGTATTCCTAACATTAAGTTTGTTAAAGACAATGTGTGTGATACATGTCAACTAGGAAAATAAATAAAAGATAATTTTAAATCAAAGAATCAAATAAGCACCTCTAGACCATTGCAATTGATCCATATAGATTTGTTTGGACCAATTGATACAACAAGCCTAGAAGATAGCAAATATGCTTTTGTAATTGTAGACAATTATAGTAGATACACTTGGACATACTTCTTAGCATACAAAAGTGATTGCATTTGGTATTTTTCTAAGTTTTATAAACTTGTTCAAAATGGAAAAGGCTTTATAATTTCATTAATTTAGAGTGATCACGGTGGTGAATTTCAAAACCGTGATTTCCAAAATTTTTGTGAATCTAATGGATACAACCATAATTTCTCTACTCCGAGAAATCCTCAACAAAATAGAGTAGTAGAAAGAAAAAATATGAGTTTATAAGAAATGACAAGAACAATGTTGAACGAACATAGCCTACCCAAATATTTTTGGGCTAAAGCCATTAATAAGGCATGCTATGTCATGAATAGGGTTTTAGGAAGATCATTACTTTTCAAAACTCCTTATGAATTATGGAATAACAAAAAACCCAACATTTCGTATTTTAAAGTTTTCGATTATAAATGTTTTATCTTGAATGAAAAAGATGCCTTAGGAAAATTTGATAAAAAATCCGATGAAGGTATTTTTCTTGGTTATTCTTCTATTTCAAAAATCTTTTATATATTTAATAAAAAAAATTTGGTTATAGAAGAGTCTATTCATGTTGTCTTTAATGAAGTCTCTGAATTTAAGAAAAATAATTTTGATAATGATCTTAATTTTGATGCTTTGAATTTAAATGAACCCTCTCCTCTAACTATCAACTTGGATACATCTTCTTCCGAAACATCCTTACCTAAGGAATAAAAATATGCAGATGCTCATCCTAAGGAGCTAATCATAGGAGACATATCAAAGGGTATTCAAACTCGTTCTTCCTTTAAAAAATTTTGTGTCAATGCTGCTTTTCTTTCTCAATTTGGACCAAAATACATTGACGAAGCTTTGAAAGATGATTCATGGGTTATTGTAATGTAAGAAGAGTTGAACCTATTTAAGAGAAATAAGGTGTGAAAGCTTGTTCCAAGAACTAGTGACCATTTAGTTGTTGGTACTAAATGGGTCTTTATAAACAAGCAAGATGAATTTGGTATTGTGGTTATAAACAAGGCTAGATTAGTAGCCAAGGGTTTCGACCAAAAAGAAAGTATCGATTATGAAGAAACATTCGCTCCTGTAGCAAGATTAGAAGCCATAAGGATGCTTCTTGCCTATACTAGTAGTAATAATCTTAAGTTATTTCAAATGGATGTTAAAAGTGCATTCCTAAATGACCGTATTTTCGAAGAAGTGTATATTGAGCAACCACCCAGATTTGAGAACTCCCTTTTTCCTAATCATATACTTAAGTTAACTAGAGCTCTCTATGGATTAAAACAAGCCCTAAGGGCTTAGTCTGAGAGACTTAGCTCCTTTTTTATCTAAAATAATTCCTCTAAAGGCAAGGTTGATATTATATTATTTATTAAAAAATTTAAAAATGACTTTCTTGTTGTTCAAATTTATGTTGATGATATTATTTTTAGTTCTATAAATGAATCCTTATGCGAATCATTTGCCAAGAGTATGAGCCAAGAGTTTGAAATGAGTTTAATGGGTGAACTAAGTTTTTTCTTAGGCTTACAAATCAAACAACTTAGTGATGGTATTTTTCTTAATAAAAAAATATACATTAAAATTGCTAAAACGGTTTAATTTGGATGGTTCAAATGCCATCAATACTCCTATGAGTATCTCCACTAAATTAGACATGGACGAAATGGAGAAAGCTTTGATAAAAAAACTTATAGATGTATGATAGATAGTTTACTATACCTCACTACAACTAGATCGGATATTATGTTTAGCATAGGACTTTGTGCTAGATTTCAATCTAATCCTTAGCTATCTCATCTTAAAGCTATTAAAAGAATTCTTAGATATCTTAAAGGAACCCATAATCTAGAATTATGGTATCCAAAATCTGAATATTTTGAATTAATTACTTATGCTGATGCGGATTTTGTTGGATGTAGAGAAGATAGAAAAAGTACATCCGGAATATATCAATTCTTAGATCATGCACTTGTTTCTTGGTCTTCTAAGAAATAAAACTCGGTTGCATTATCTACAACTGAAGCTAAGTATATAGTAGCTGGTGCATGTTGTGCACAAGTTGTATGGATGAAAAATATCTTAGAAGATTATAGAATTCACTTTAAGAATATTCCCATAAAATGTGATAACACAAGTGTAATATGTTTAATAAAAATTCCTATTCAACACTCTAGAAGTAAACATATTGACATTAGTTATTATTTTATAAGAGAAAATATTAATAACCATGATATATCTTTAGAGTTTATTGATATGAAACATCAATTAGTCGATATCTTTGTAAAACATTTAAATGGAGAATAATTTGATTTTATTAGAAGAGTTAGGGATGTTAAACCATCAGAATGCATTAGTTTGTTGTATATCTTTTCGCGACTTTCTTGATTTTTCACAAATAAGCTTTCATGAATTTATTTTATTACATAAATAAAGCTTTTATGAAATCCGAAATTTTTATCTAACTCTTAACTTGGTGTCAAATTTACTTCATACTCTTGCTCTATCACATAATGATTTTTGATACACTTAGTCTCTTCACTCATGGATTTCATTGACTAATACATTTCTCACGGATTTCACTCTTGTGAATTTTTAATGAGAAACGTATTTTATTGATGGATTTTATCTCATAAAAACACTTGCATTGTTGAGTGGTTTTCCATTTTATTGATGACAAAGGGGGAGAAATGTGGCAAATTGATGACAACTTGGCATGAATACTTGAAATAATGTGTAAAATGTATCTTATCATGAATGCTTGAAACATATCATAATGTGGCATGAATACTTGAAAGGTGGCATGAATGCTTGAAAATGTTTAATTCTTAAAATCATACTTGATTTCGTATCAAAATGATAAATGTCTATCATTGTGATTATCACACATAATTTCCCACTTACAATTGATATCATGCCTTGGATTGATGAACTGTCATTTTTTTATCGAAATTTGAATATTGCTAAATTTTATATTTGAAATTTGTATCATACTTGAAAATGATGATTGTCAATCATCATTCTATATTAGACTTCAAAATGGATGTCATGCATTGACATCATTTTTTTATGATAAATATGTAGTATCATATTTTGAGATGGTAAATCATGATTAATATCATGATATTCATGTCGATAAGTTTAAATAAATATAACTTATTGGTTTGATGCTTGAATTCAAAAGGCCTTGAATTCAAGAGTATCTTTTCTCAAGTATGGCATATAGATAAGGGGAGTTAAGGTTAACTTCGTCATCAATTGATTGTCATCATAAAAAATAGGGAGATTGTTGAATATCAAATTTTTATGATGAAATTAATTGATAAATTATTTGATCCAATCTGTATGTTGAGAAAAATATGCAAGATTAACTACGATAGCGATCAAGGCATAAAGCAAAACAAAGTACTGGAGTCAAGATCAAGATTTTGTTAGGAGTTTGAGGGTTTGTCGGGAGTTCGGAGGTTCGTCGGAAATGTTGTCGGAATTGACCGAGAAGAAGCTCGTCGGAACTCACCAAGAAGATTGTCGTGAGGTCCAAGAGCTTGCCGGGAGTTCGTTAGAAGATTGCCAAGAGATCGTTGGAAGTCTGTCGAAAGATTATCGGAAGCTCGTCGGAAGAAACCTAGACTTACGGACTTATTTTGTTTAGTGTATGCCTTAAAAATCATAGTTAGCACATAATTAAGATTAGGTTTGGGAGGTAATCCCATTAACCTTGTTAAGGGCCAACTAGGCCCATAATTAGATTGGTTTGGCCTAGATTCAAGGCCCAACTAGGTTGTTGGACCCTATTTGGCAATGGCACTACCAAACTCAGGTGGTGGAACTACCCAAGGAGCGATCTCCCAGGTGATCTTGGTAGTGGTACCACCTAGACTAAGCGGTGGTACCGCCAGTAGTTATTACTATCAGGTGGTGGTACTGCCTTGTCAGGTAGTGGTACTGCCATAGCTTAGTATCCGAAACTTTGTCAAGTGATGGTACCGCCAGACTGGGCAGTGGTATCACCTAGTGTTAGAGTGTCAGGTGGTGGTACCGCTAAAACCCCAGAAACCCAAGATGAGACACTTTTTTACTCCAATTTTTAAGTCATTGGGGCTTATAAATACCCCACTCTTTTCTGCATGAAAGGGCAACAAAGTGATATCTAAGTGTGGAAAAATCTTTTAGTGTTGGGGTGTAAAAGTGTTATAAAAGTACAAGAGTCCTCCTCTTTTTCTTTAGTTTTGTAATCATCCAAGAAGAGGTGTGAGGCTTGTAAGCGTTATCTCCTAAAACTGTGAAAAGAAGAAAGTACTATAAAGAGGTCATTGGTCTTTGCCTATTGAAGAAAGATCATTAGTAGATGCCGGTGATCTCGACGGAGGAGGAATCAGAAGTGGATATAGGTCACAATGACCGAACCACTATAAATTCTGGTATTTTCTTTCCTCACTACTTATTCTCTTTACTGCATCTTATTTTACTTCATTGTAAACTATCCAATCCCCTCTTCTCTACTCACTTGCAAACTTATTTGAGTCAAATTAATGGTTTTCATCGAACTTAGAATTTCATCGAACAAAGTTTTCTGAAATCATTGAAATTTATCATTTTTATCCACTGTACTAAGTCACCCCCCTCTCTTAGTGTCGTTCTTGATCCTAAGAACATGGAGATGCATAACTGAATACATAAATCTTCATGTGAGTGATTAGGACCACTAGCTTGGGCCTAATCACATTAAGCTATGGTCTATGATCATCTGGTATGATTACTCATGTGATGTGTGATTACTTGTATACCTACTAGATATATATATATATTTGCATGTAATGTAGATATATATTAAATATTTATATGTGTGACATATCATATTAGGAGACCAAATCAAAATCTCCTCTATCGATAATATTAAGTTAGTAAGCGTGAGACAATTAGATTGACCCACGTGGCCTTCCATTGTTATAGGTAGGGATTGATTCTCGATGTAGGTTGAGTTGGTTGAGTCCCTCGAGGCTCACCTATATCGCGATTCACTATCTTGCCTATAACATAGAGATGTACTAGTGACCTGAGGACATGGTATGCTTGGTTGAGTCTCTCGAGGATATATCATCGAACTAGACTTATCTTATAACGATGGTCTTGACTTAACCGAACATCATGGTTGGTCGAGTCCCTCAAGACCATTATGGTTCGAAGGTCGAATAGGACAAGAATCACAAGAAGTTATGATCGGCAAGAGTTTCCTACCTTTTGGGCTTAATGTGATTAGTCGAGTCCCTCGAGGTTACACTAAGATGCTGATTGGATCCCGATCCCCACTAGAGTCTGTCGGAGACATTTGTTTCACATGATGAGGGCATCGCGTGACTCGCTAGAAAAATAGTGGGAGTAGATTAAGAAAGAAGTCCATATCATATTTGTTTATTTTTCTATGAAATCTACATTTTATTTATTTCCCCTACATTTTTATATTCAGAAAATGTCGCTTTTAAATCTCTTACGTGGCATACTTGATGTCAACCGCTTCACTAGTCCGAATTATACGGATTAGCTCTGCAGCTTGAGAATTGTTCTCGCGGTGGAGAAAATCGCATGTCCTTGATATAGTGATGCCTACGCCTAAGGAAGGTGTTGAATCTCATATTTTGATGATGAAACCAACTGATAGTGTTTATGATTTGATATGAGTTTTGAGTGATGTAGGAACCTTCGATCAGGGACAGACAATTAAAAGCAGGAAGAATCATGTTGGGCCAGAGAAAAATATGTCAGAAGATTAGACGTCGAGCCGAAGGATCGGTCAACGTATTGATCGAAGACTTCAGGCTATGGGTTCGGGAATCGGACCAAGAAGAGCAGATATTCCAACAAGGAAATCGGAGTTGCGGAGGTCAACTGACCGATTGGGCAATAGGCCGTAAGAGAGGACGATGCACCGAAAAATCAGATGAAGCATCGATGAACCAATGACATAACGAACAATATTTGATTAGCTTAGTAATAATTGTCTAGATTGAAGTAGGTTTTAAGTGTGAAGGATTAACTATGATAGCAAGGCATAAAGCAAAATGAAGTCCCGGAGTCAAGAATGAGATTTTGTTGAGAGTTGAAAAGTTCATCGGAAGTCCGGACGTTCAACGAAAGTTCTACTGGAATTGACCAAGAAGTCTAGGAGCTTGCCAAAGATATTAGTCAAAACTCACTAAGAAGATCATCATAAAGTCTAGGAGCTTGCTGGGAGTCCATTGGAACATTACCGAGAGATCGTCGGAAGTTCGCCGGAAGATCGTTGGAAGCTCACCGGAAGAAACCTAGACTTATGGACTTATTTAGCTTAGTAAATGTCTTTAAATTCATATATAACACATAATTAGGTTGGAATTTGGCCAATTCAATTAGGGGTCAATTAGACCCAAGTTTGGGTTGTGTTGGGCCATGTGCAAGGCCCAAACAGTGACCCAACATGTAGCACCATCGTGGCACAATCTCCGAGACTGTGTCAGGCAATGGTACCACTAGACTGGGCGATGGTACCATCGAATGGCAATGTCAGATGATGGTACCGCTAGTCTGGGTGGTGGTACCACCCAGATAAGGACTTCCAGGCGATGGTACCGCCTAGTGTTAGTGATGTAGGCGGTGGTACTGCCCAACACAGGTGGTGGTACCGCTAGGACCCTGAAAACTGAAGATAAGACTCTTTTAGGCTCCAAGTTTGAATCCACTTGAGGCCTATAAATACCCTCTCATCCTTAATTAACATTACAAGAATTGAGAGCAAAAAAAATAAAAAAAATATTGTTGTAATATTGTGAGGACTCCTCTTAAAGCTCTAAGTGTTAGTGTAATTTTAGAGAGGAGTAAGGGGGGTTGTAAAGGTTCTCTCCTGAAACTGTCAAAAGGAGAATTGAGTTGTAAGGGTTGTTGATTTTCACCCTTTAAAGGAAGATCGTTAGTGGATGTCGGTGGCCTCAACGGAAGTGGAATCGATGGATGGATGTAGGTCACAATGACCGAACCACTATAATGTTAGGATCAAGAGCGGCACTAGGGGGGGGTGTGGGGGGTGAATTAGTGCAGTGAAAAAAAAATTATTGATTTCAAAAAATATTTATATCGATTCAATCCATTTCAGAAAGATATTAAAATTGAAAGCTTTTGTAAGAGTGCAAAGAGAAGGTTAAGGAAGTTTGTAGAAATGTAAATTGCATAAATATAAAAGCAAACCAGAATTTAGAGTGGTTTGGTCGTAATGATCTACATCTACTTCTGATTTCTCCTCTTTCGAGGTCATCGGCATCCACTAATGGTCTTCCTTCAATAGGCGAAAACCAACCATCTCTTTACAGCGCTTTCTCCTTTTCACGGGTTTAGGAGATAACCCTTACAAGTCTCACACCTCTCTTGAATGATCTCAACACTTCGAAAGGAAAGAGAAGGACTCTAGCACTTTTACAATACTTTAACACTAAAGATTCAAGATTATGCCAATACTTTTGTGCCCTTTCATGCAGAAAATGGTGGGGTATTTATAGGCCCCAATGGCTTCTGATTTGGAGCCAAAAAGTGTTACTTCCCCATATTTCGAGGTACTGACGGTACCACCATCATTATTGGGCGGTACCACTGCCTGACACCTGACATTGGGTGGTACCACCGCCAAGTCTGGGCGGTATGACCTCTTGACAGAGCTTAGAGACCAAGCTCTGGCGGTACCACCGCTTGACAAGGGCAGTACCACTGCTGACAGCATTAACTGCCGACGGTACCACCGTCTAGTCAGGGTGGTACCACCACCCAAAACACTTGGGAGACCGAGTCCTAGGCGGTGCCACCATCGACTGTGATTTCAGATGCTGAATGGGCTATTCAATCCAACCCTATTCAACCTTGTTTAGGGCCTAGTTGGCCCCTAATTGAGTTAGTGGGATCATCTCCCAAACATAACTCAACTAAAGTTCTAACTACGATTAAGACAAGCAATTAGTCCGGTATGTCTATTTTTCTCTCAGCGATCCTCTAGCGAACTTCTCGGTGAGTCTTCCGGCGTGCTTCTAGCGAACTCCCGATGAACTCTCAATGATCTTCCGACGAACTTTCAGCGATGAACTCTCGACGATCTTCCTACGAACTCTCGACGATCTTCAAACGAGCTCCTGGTACATCGTCCGAATCTTCGACTCCGGCCCATCATTTACTTTATGTCTTACTACTATCATAGTTAATCTACACACTTTTCTCAACGTATAGATTAGATCAAATAATTTACCAATTGATTTCATCATCAAAATCTGAGATTCAATAATCTCCCCCTTTTTGATGATGATAATCAATTGATGATAGAGTTAACCTTAACTCCCCCTATCTATATGTCATACTTAAGAAAATACCTTCTTGAATTCAAGGCCTTTAAATTCAAGCATCAAACCGATAAGTTAAATTCATTTAAACTTGTTAACTTGCACATCATGATACTTATCATGATTTACCAATTTAAAATACGATGCTACTTATTTATAAAAATGATATCAAGGCTTTATATCCATTTTCAAGTCCAATGATAGACTATCATCATTTTCAAATAAGATACAAATTTCAAATATGGCAAGATAACAAAGATAGTAATTCATCATTCTATGGTATCATTTGTAAATAGCAAGTTAAGCTCATGATACCTTATGATAGACAATTATCAAGCATTCGCAAAACATACAAGTATTTATGATAAGCATTTATGATAAGATACATTACATACATTTACAATGCCAATTTTGTTAGGATCAAGAGCACTAAGAGGGGGGGGTGAATTAGTGCAGTAGAAAACTTTCGACGATTAAAACTGCGTTCGTACGATAAGAGCGATTTCGGTATAAAATCTGATTCGTAAATCACTTTAACTTGTGATCAAGCAAGATGTAGTTAAAGCAAGTCTATAAAGGTAGTTTGCAGTTATGATGGAAATTAGAATGTAAGCGTAAATTGAAATATGATGTTCGTACGATAAAACAGATTTACGTCTAAACACCGATTCGGAAAATACTGAACTTTGAAACACGATCGTAAATGCGCAGAAGGCAGTAAGCTATTGAGGAGGTTTGCAGTAAAGATAATATACTCAAATTAAATGCAAACCGAGATTTAGAGTGGTTTGGTCAATCTTGCCTACATCCACTTTTGGCTTCCTCCACCGACGAGGTCACTGACATCCACTAGAGGCCTTCCTTCAATAGGCGAAGGCCAACCACCCTTTTATAGTTTCACTCCTTTTGTAGGGCTTAGGAGACAACCCTTACAGAATTTTCTCTCCTCTCTTGAAAAATCAGAACTTGGAAGAAAAGAGGGAGAAGAACTTTTGGCCTTTACAACACTTTTGAGCTCTAAAAATCACAGAATAAGATCAGGATTTTGGTGTTTTTGTTGCCCTTTCATTGCTGAAAGGGTGGGGTATTTATAGGCTCCAACCAAGTTTGAATTTCGAGCTCAAAACTGTCAATTCCCAAAATTCCGAGGTCTGGCGGTTACACCGCCTAGCAGAGCTCGAAGACTGAGCCTCTAGGCGGTGTCACCTCTTGTCAGGGGCGGTTGCACCTCCTGCCAGAGCTCGGAGACTGAGCTCAGGTGGTGCCACCACCTGACTAGGGCGGTTGCACCTCTGTTAGAGGCGGTTGCACCGCCCAGCCAGAGCTCGGAGATTGAGCCCTAGGCAGTGCCACTGCCGACCCAGGCGGTGCCACCTCTGGCCAAGTAATCTAGGTCCGAATAGGCTGATCCATTCGGCCCAATTTGGGTCTATCAAGGGCCCAATTGCCCAAGATTAAGTTAATGAGATCACCTCCCATTTCTAACTTAATCATCGTACTAACTACGAATTTCTTAAGACATTTATTGCAACTTGCTCCGGTGCGTCAATCGCTTCTTCCAGCGAGCTTCCGACGAGCTTTCGTCGATCATCCGATGAACCCTCGGTGATGCTCCTGGGACTTCCGGCAAACTCCTGGACTTGTGATGATCCACTTGGCAAGTTCCGACGAGCTTCTTTGGCAAGCTCCTGGTCTTCTCGGATTTGTTCCCGCAGAACCTCCGACGACCGTCCGAACTTCCGTCGAATTCTCGAACCCCCAACGTGATCATAGTCTTGACTTCGGCACAACTCCTGCTGCATGTCTTACTTTCATCGTAGTTAATCCTGCACACTTATCTCAATATATGGATTAGATAACAAATGACAATTGACGTCATCATCAAAATCCGAGATTCAAGAATCTCCCCATTTTTTATGATGACAATCAATTGATAACGGAGTTAACCTTAACTCCCCCTATATATGTGCCATAATTGAGATAAGTCATTCTTGAATTCAAAGCCTTTGAATTCAAGAGACAAATTGATAAGTTAAAATCATTTAACCTTATTAATACTCCCATCATGATTCCCATCATGATGTATCTCTCTAAAAATGATGTTTGATGTCAAGGCTTGACATCCATTTTCAAATTTCAAATGTGAATGATGGTAATGATAGCAATTCGTCATATGGTAAGATATCAACATGTAAAATTTCGAAGTAAAATTTTGATATCTTAACATGATGCACACACTTTAAGTATTTTAGCAATCATAGCATTTCATCACATTGTAAGATATCAACACGTATGACTACGATGCAAGTTCTTGATATCTTAACTTGATGCACATATTTCAAGTATTTTAGCAATCATAGCATTTCATCACATGGTAAGATATCAACACGTAGGACTATGTTGCAAGTTCTTGATATCTTAACATGATGCAAACATGGCATATTGCTAATATGGCAATCATAGTTATCATTAATTCATACATTTTCGATGATGCAAGTATGGCATAATCATAGCATCAATTCATATATCTGTTTTTTTCAACATAATATGGCATTTATAGCATCAATTCATATATTTCTCCCCCTTTGTCATCAACAAAAAGGAGAATGATATAAACAACTTGTAAATATATGTGCGATGCCATAAGTAGGTTCATGTCATTTATCTATATAGAGTGATAGGATATAAATTATACAAACATCTCAAGAAAAACATGACATGAAGATTATAGAGTGAAAACTTCTTCCTTTTTATTTGTTATTATCTTTTTGCATGTAGGAGGAAAGCTATTTGTGTAATTCAAATCGATAGGATATTAAGGCATGCTTTACAAGGATCAGGATATTTATGTGAATCAAATCCTTGCACATAAAAATATCTTCCTTTTATACGAAGGAATCATCAAATTTATTTCTCAAAGAAAATATTTTTCACATGATAAGTCTAAAAGATATACATTTGCTAGATGATTCTATTTGTCAAAAATCAATGATCTGAATCAAACTATATATGACATATGTTTGTTAAGTCCGAAAGAGAATAATGTATTCATGAAATCTGATTGGAACTGAAAATTTAATTTAACACTTTCATACAATCGGACAAGACTATACAATCATGAAGACATGCTCATTGTTATGAAAATTTTTGTATTAATTTTCAACATGTTATTTTAGGCATGTAATGACAATTAAGTGATTTGATCCTTCAATCAATAAAGTCTGAATAATAATTTTAACAAGTTTATGCATTCGAACACAACAACATTCCTAATTCTCTTCTTATGAAATCAAATTGTTCTTCACTTAGAGGTTTTGTAAAAATATCAGCTAGTTGATGCTTAGTATCTATGAACTCTATGATTACATCATGATTAGTAACATGATCTCATATAAAGTGATGTCTAATATCAATATGCTTTGTTCTTGAGTGTTGAATGGGGTTCTTTGTTAAACATATTGCACTCGTGTTATCACATTTAAGTGGAATATTTTTAAGATAGACTTTATAATCTTCTAAGGTGTTTTTCATCCACACAACTTGTGCACAGAATGCACAAGCTGCAATATATTCAGCTTCGGTTGTTGATAGTGCAACCGAGTTTGTTTCTTAGATGACCAAGAAACAAGGGAATGTCCCAAAAATTGACATGTTCCTGATGTGCTTTTTCTATCTAGTCTACACCCAGCAAAATCCGCATCAGCATAAGCAATTAACTCAAAATTTTCAGATTTTGGATACCATAATCCTAGATTTATGGTACCTTTAAGATATCTAAGTATTCTTTTAACTGCTTTGAGATGAGATATCTTAGGGTTCGATTGAAACATAGCACAAAGTCCTACACTGAACATGATATCTGGTCTAGTTGTAGTGAGGTAAAGTAAACTTTCTATCAAACCCCTATAAGTTTTTTGATCGAAGCTTTCTCCACTCTCATCAACTTCTAACTTAGTAGAGGTGCTCATAGGGGTGTTAATAGCATTTGAGCTATCCATATTAAATCTTTTCAGTAGATCTAAAGCATATTTAGTTTGACTAATAAAGATGCCATTGCTTAGTTGCTTAATTTATAAGCCTAAGAAAAAGGCTAATTCTCCCATCAAACTCATTTCAAATTCGAGACTCGTGGTTTTAGCAAAAGATTCACAAAGAGATTCATTCGTAGAACCGAAGATAATATCATTAACATAAATCTGAACAATGAGATAATTATTTTCAAAATTCTTGATAAACAATGTGGTATCGACCTTGCCTTTTGTGAAATTAATTTCAATAAGAAAAGTACTTAATCTATCATACCAAGCCCTTGGGGCTTGTTTTAAACCATAGAGAGCTTTGGTTAATTTAAATACATGATTAGGGAGGCTTTTATTTTCAAATCTGGGAGGTTGTTCGACATAAACTTTTTCAGAAATAAAGCCATTAAGAAAAGCACATTTAACATCCATTTGAAATAACTTAAAATTGTTATTACTAGCATAGAGGCAAGGAGCATTCTTATGGCTTCTAATCTAGCCACAGGAGCAAAGGTTTCTTCGTAATCGATACCTTCTTCTTTGTTGAAACCTTTGGCCACTAATCTAGCCTTGTTTCTAACCACGATACCAGATTCATCTTGCTTGTTTCTACAGACCCATTTAGTACCAATAACTAAATGGTCATTTGGCCTTGGAACAAGCTTCCATACCACATTTCTCTCAATTTGATTTAATCCATCTTGCATTGCGATAATCCATGAATCATCTTTCATGGCTTCGTCAATACATTTAGGTTCAATTTGGGAGAGAAAAGCAGCATTGGCACAAAAATTTTTAAGAGAAGAACGTGTCTGAACCCCCTTTGATGTGTCTCTTAAGATTAGCTCCTTAGGATGAGCATCTACATACTTCCAATCCTTGGGAAAGGATGTTTCGGAATTGGATGCATCCAAGATGCTAGTTGGAGAAGGGGTTTCATTCAAATTTAAAGAATCGAAGTTAACATCTGCTAGTCATAGGTGCCCAGCAAGCCAATCACGCGAGTGATGACACGTATGACTTGATACAAAATCTTTTTGCTTATTATATTTTGGCGTATATCACTTTATAACTATTGCATATGTGCATATATATATTGTGATGTCCTTGGATTTGTGCAATGGGAATCGGATCGTGATGAGATCACGATAATGAGATCGATTCACCTTTAAACACATATCCTAAATAATCTCGGTCATAGGTTACTCGAGAGGGACATCGTGATAACCGGACAGACTGGTGTGCTGTATACCCATCTATGATGGATGCAGCTGGTCTCATAGCTGCTCGTGTAGGGACACTAGGGATACAGTACAGGTGCTCATTGGAGAATGATTTCACTGATTGATCCGCTTACGGAATGCTGGATGGTTGATGATGCCTTATTGTCAAACAGCGATTTCGTAGTCCTAGTGGTATATTTGGTCCTTAGACTTGAGACACCAAGGATGTCCTATATGAGTGCTCCACTCTTTGATACCAGACTTATAGGTTTAGCTGTCCCAAATCTAGTACAGCTGGTCATTGGGAGTGGTAATCGACCTTACGAAGGCTATTGAGTGTCGATAGAGGATCATCTACTCTCGGCATCATGAGAGAAATATCCCATGTGTTCTTGCTCAGATAAATCCCTGGCCAGGGTCATTCGGATTGAGAGAGAAAGAGTTCTCCGGGAGAATCCGATTAGAGCGAGACTCGAGTAGAAACCGTATGGGTCTGACAGCACCATGCTCGATATACGGTCTCTGGGATATTAGATGGATGAGGGACTATAGGTACACGGTAACTGAGGACAGACAGGTCCAATGGATTAGATTCCCCTGTATCGTCTGGGGACTATGGCGTAGTGGCCTAGTACGTCCGTAGTCGATGAGTCAAGTGAATTATTACAGAGATAATAATTCACTAAGTTAGAAGGAGTTCTGACAGGTATGACTCACGGCCAGCTCGATATTGGGCCTAGAGGGTTACACACATACGGTAGGTATTACGATGAGTAGAGGTTCTGATATTAGATATCCGACGGAGCCCTTGTCTTATTGGATGCAGATCCAATACCCACTAGGGGAGGACCCATTAGGGTTTGATAGGGGACCTCTATAAATAGGAGGGATTCAGAGCCTTATAGGCTAGAGCCTTTGCTTGCCTCTTCTATTCTCCTCCCCCTCTCCACCTTAGAGTAGTCCTGTAGTTTTGAGGAGCGTCGTCTTAGCCCTGCTGTGTAGATCACCGCTAGAGAGGAGGACGCTTGACCTCCTTCACCCTCTCCTAAGTATCTGCAAGGAAACAGGGATATACGATCTCCCTAGGTGACACAATATACTCTATACGTAGTTTTAAATTTCGTGGATTTTGCGCACCAATCTTCGCACGACGACGAACATCTCTTTGGGAATCGGGGATTTTGTTTTCTTGTTCTACCGCTGCGCATATGATGTTGCCCCCAAGATTTCCCAACAGTGATATCATAGCCAGGTGGTTCGTGTGAATGATTGGTTTTAAACTATGTGTGTTGTATTTAGGAAAAACTTTTGATGTCAAATCGTTGACGCAAAAGCGAGAAAGGGCAGCAACAGTTGCTGCCCTTGATCTGCGTGTGTGTAGCGCAGCCGAAGGCCGGTAGCACAGGGGCTGCGCCTACAGCAGTCGGTCGGTGGCCTGCTTGCAGCAGGCTTGCGTCCGGCAGGGCTGGCAGCCCGCGGGCAGAGGCGCCTGCAGCCGCTTCTCCCGCGGGGTGAGGCAGGTCCTATTCTCCTCACCCTCTCCACCTCAGAGTAGGCCTGGAGTTTTGAGGAGCGTCATCGCAGCCCTGCTGTGTGGATCACCACTAGAGAGGAGGACGCTTGACCTCCTTCACCCTCTCCTAAGGATATGCAAGGAAACAGGGATATACGATCTCCCTAGGTAACACAATCTACTCTATACGTAGTTTTAAGTTTCACAGATTTTGCGTACCAATCATCGCACGATGACGAACATCTCTTTGGGAATCGGGGATTTTGTTTTCTTGTTCTTCCGCTGCGCATATGATGTCGCCCCCAAGATTTCCCAACAACATCATCATCAAAATCATTTTTCTTGATTTCGGAAATCTCATTGAAAACAACATGAATGGATTCTTCAATAATTAAAGTTCTTTTATTGAAGATACGAAAAGCTTTAGAAATTGAAGAATAACCAAGAAAAATTCCTTCATCGGATTTAGCATCAAATTTTTCTAAGGCATCTTTTTCATTCAAGATGAAACACTTACACCCAAAAACTTTAAAATATGAAACATTGGGTTTTTTGTTGTTCCACAACTCATAGGGAGTTTTGGTGAGTAGGGGTCTTACTAGAACTCTATTCAAAATATAGCATGTAGTGTTTACGACTTCGGCCCAAAAATATTTGGGTAGGCTATGTTCATTCAACATGGTTCTTACCATTTCTTGTAAGTTTCTATTTTTTCTTTCTACTACTCCATTTTGTTGAGAATTTCTTGGAGTAGAGAAGTTGTGGTTGTATCCATTAAGTTCACAAAATTCTTGGAAATCACGGTTTTGAAATTCACCACCGTGATCACTTCTAATTGATGAAATCATAGAACCCTTTTCATTTTGAACAAGTTTACAAAACTTATTAAAATATCTAAAGCATTCATTTTTGTGTTTTAAGAAGTAAGTCCAAGTGTATCTGCTATAGTCATCTATAATGACGAAGACGTATTTGCTACCTCCGAGGCTTGATGTAGAGATTGGTCCGAACAAGTCCATATGGATCAATTGCAAGGGTCTAGAGGTGCTTATTTGATTATTAGATTTGAAACTACCCTTAATTTGTTTACCTAATTGACAAGCATCACATACATTATCTTTAATGAACTTGATATGAGGAATTCCTCATACAAATTCTTTGGATGATATTTGAGTGATTAGTTTCATGCTAGCATGACCTAATCTTCTATGCCATAGCCAAGCATCCTCATTTAAAATCGAGAAACACATTTCATTACATAGATCATTGATGTTAATGGTGTATACGTTATTTTATTTTAATGCAATCATAGATGTGTTGTTGTGTGGTTTTTCAATGATGCAAGCATTAGATTCGAATTTTACAATATATCCTTTATCACATAATTGACTAATGCTCAGGAGGTTATATTTTAAACCATCAACTAACAAAACATCTTCAATAAAGAAGTTGGATTTGTTATCTATGGTTCCTTTGCCAATGATTTTACCCTTGTTGTTGTCTCCGAAGGTGACATAGCCTTCGTCTATGCTAGTGAGCTTAGAGAATTGAGATGGATCTCCGGTCATATGCCTTGAGCATCCATCTCAATTCTCTAAGCTGGATCAAGGTGCCTCAAAAACAAATCTACATTGTTTATCATGTTGCATAGAGTTTATCATGGCTCCTTTAGGAACCCAAATTAATTTGTTCGGACTAATTTTCTTGAATGGACAATAATGCATTTTGTGTCCATGTTTACAACAAAAATTGCATTTGCTTTGATGTCGAACATGTAGGATGGGGCCTTTTATGAAGGTGGTTGGATTTTGGTGAGGATTTCTCACAAATCCGATTCCACTTCGTTTGGGAACGTGACCCTTATTTGTAAGGATCATGTTCAAAGACTTGCTACCAACCTTGAATTTCTTCAAGGTGTCCTTAAGTAGTAAGTTTTCCTTTTGGATAGTTTCTAGATCATGACATTTTATACAAGAACCTAAACTATCATGATATTCAGTTTTTAACTTATCGAAATTACAAGTAAGACTATCATGCTCCTTTTTTAGTAATTTATATTTTCTACTAATAATCTTGCATTCATCAAATAAGTCATGGAAGGCATTTAATAACTCATCAAATGATAAATCTGCATCAATTAAATTTGTTACCTCCTCTCCGATGGCCATTAAGGCATAATGACCAACTTGCTCGGTGTTGGACTCCTCTTCTTCGGACGCGCTCGAGTCATCCCACGTTGCTTTGAGTGCCTTCTTCTTTGATGTTCTCTTCTTGGCTTGGGGACAATCACTTTTGCAGTGTCCCGGCTTTTTGCACTCGTAGCAAATAACTTGGTCCTTTTTGGGTTCAAGTTTATTTTTTGTGTCATTTTTAAACTTGTTTCTCTTAATGAATTTTTTGAATTTCCTTGTTAGAAGTGTCAAGTCATTGTCATAGTCCTCATCACTTGAGTTTTCTCTCAAGTGGTCATCTAAAGTTCTAAATGTCATATCCTTCCTGTTCTTTGGAAGGATGTCTTCTTGCTCTTCATGAGCCTTGCATGTCATTTCATAGGTCATTAATGACCCGATTAGTTCTTCAAGAGGGAAGTTGTTTAAATCTTTAGCCTCTTGAATAGCAGTGACTTTAGGGTCCCAGCTCTTAGGAAGGGATCTTAGAATCTTATTTATGAGCTCAAAATCCAAAAAAATTTTGCCGAGTCTTTTTAGACCATTGACGATATCCGTGAAATGGGTGTACATGTCGCCAATAGTCTCGCTCGGTTTCATTCGGAAAAGTTCGAAAGAGTGTATTAAAAGATTGATTTTTGACTCTTTCACTCTACTTGTGCCTTCGTGAGTCACTTCGAGTGTATGCCAAATATCAAACGTGGTTTCACAAATCGAAATACGATTAAACTCATTTTTATCAAGCGCACAAAATAAGGCATTCATAGCCTTTGCATTAAGAGCGAAAGTCTTCTTCTCCAATTCATTCCTATCGATCATTGGAAGAGAAGACTTCGAAAATCCATTTTTGACAAGATTCCAAAGTTTAAAATCCATTTAAATAAGGAAGATCCTTATTCGGATCTTCTAATAGGTGTAGTCCATCCCATTGAACATGGGTGGACGTGTAATAGAATGGCCCTCGTGATTTCCGGTGTATGCCATCTCTCTTGGGTTTTAATCCGTTTGAGAGTTAACCCCACTCTAATACCAATTGTTAGGATCAAAAGCACTAAGAGGGAGGGGGGGGGGGGGGGGGGTTTGAATTAGTGCAGCGGAAAACTTTCGATGATTAAAACTGCGTTCGTACGATAAGAGCGATTTCGGTATAAAAGTCGATTCGTAAATCACTTTAACTTGTGATCAAGCAAGAGGCAGTTAAAGCACATCTATGAAGGCAGTTTGCAGTTATGATGGAAATTAGAATGTAAGCATAAACTAAAATATGATGTTCGTACGATAAAACTGATTTACGTCTAAACACCGATTCGGAAAATACTGAACTTTGAAACACGATCGTAAATGCGCAAAAGGCAGTAAGCTATTGAGGAGGTTTGCAGTAAAGATAATATGCTCAAAGTAACTGCAAACCGAGATTTAGAGTGGTTCGGTCAATCTTGACCTACATCCACTTTTGGCTTCCTCCACCGACGAGGTCACTAACGTCCACTAAAGGCCTTCCTTCAATAGGCGAAGGCCAACCACCCTTTTACAGTTTCACTCCTTTCGACGGGCTTAGGAGATAACCCTTACAGAATTTTCTCTCCTCTCTTGAAAGATCAGAACTTGGAAGAAAAGAGGGAGAAGAACTTTTGGCCTTTACAACACTTTTGAGCTCTAAAAATCACAGAATAAAATCAGGATTTCGGTGTTTTTGTTGCCCTTTCATTGCTGAAAGCGTGGGGTGTTTATAGGCTCCAACCCAGTTTGAATTTCGAGCTCAAAACTATTAATTCCCGGAATTCTGGGGTCTGGCGGTTGCACCACCTGACTGGGGCGGTTGCACCGCCTGGCAGAGCTCGAAGACCGAGCTCAGGCGGTGCCACCGCTTGAATGGGGCGGTAGCACCGCCCAGCCAGAGCTTGGAGACTAAGCCCTGGGTGGTGCCACCGCCGACCCAGGCGGTGCCACCTTTGGCCAAGTAATCTGGGTCTGAATGGGCTGATTCATTCGGCCCAATTTGGGTCTATCAAGGGCCCAATTGCCCCAAGATTAAGTTAATGGGATCATCTCCCATTTCTAACTTAATCATTGTGCTAACTACGAATTTCTTAAGACATTTACTGCAACTTGCACCGGTGCGTCAATCGCTTCTTCCGGTGAGCTTCCGACGAGCTTCCGTCGATCATCTGATGAACCCTCAGCGATGCTCCTACAGACTTTCGGCAAACTCCTGGAGTTGCGATGATCCACTTGGCAAGTTCCGACGAGCTTCTTTGGCAAGCTCCTAGACTTCTCGGATTTGTTCCCGTAGAACCTCCGACGACCGTCCGAACTTCCGTCGAATTCTCGAACCCCCAACGTGATCATAGTCTTGACTCTGGCGCAACTCCTACTGCATGTCTTACTTTCATCGTAGTTAATCCTGCACACTTATCTCAACATATGGATTAGATAACAAATGACAATTGACGTCATCTTAAAAATCCGAGATTCAACAAATTTGTCATCAATTTACCACATTTTGGTATTTTTCTCCCCCTTTGTCATCAACAAAAAGGAGAATAATTCAACAATGCAAGTGTAGCAAAAATTAAAGCAAGTTTCACACTAATTTATCCAATCAATATTGCATCATTGCATGATAACATTCAAAAGTTCTCAACATTAAAGTGAGAGATTCCATCAACTTCTCCCCCTTTGTCATCAAAACTTTGTATGAGGAAGAAGAAGAAAGGTAAGGAAAGAATCCACTAAGAACCAAATTTATGAAATGATTTAAATCAAGTTAAAAATAATAAATAGGTTTCATTAAATCATTAAATTCATAAAACTTCTTCTTTCATAAGAAGAGTAAGGAAGAGTTCATGAGAAAAGATAAAACGAAATCCATGAATAAAACTTCATAAAATCCATTTCTCAATAAGAATTCATAATAGTGAAATCCATGAAAGATGCATTTGTCAATAAGTTCAATGGGTGAATGGACTAAATGTATCAAACATTATTACATTATGGAGCAAGGGTATAGAGTAAACTTGATATAACATAAATTCATGAAAGCTCCATTCATGAAATACATAAAGATAAAGATAGTCTGAAAAAGAAATATAACAAACTCATGCATTTGGATAATTTAATATGCCTATTTCTCTTCTAATAAAATCAAATTATTCTTTATTTAAGATTTTTATAAAGATATCAGCCAATTGATGTTTCATATCAATGAATTTTTGTTGAATCTCGGATTTTGATGATGAAGTCAATTGTCATTTGTTGTCTAATCTATGTGTTGAGATAAGTGTGCAGGATTAACTATGATGAAAGATAGACAAGCAGCATGAGTTGCGCCGGAGTCAAGTTCATGATCACGTTGGGAGTTCGAGAGTTCGACGGAAGTTCGGACGGTCGTCGGATGTTCTGCGAGAACAGATCCGAGAAGTCCAGAAGCTTGCCAAGCGAAGCTCGTCGGAACTTGCCAAGTGGATCGTCGCAAAGTCCAGGAGTTTGCCGGAAGTCCGCAGGAGCATCACCGAGGGTTCATCGGATGATCGACGGAAGTTCGCTGGAAACTCGCCGGAAGGAGCGATTGACGCACCAAAGCAAAGCTGCAGAAGTTGTCTTAGATTTAATCGTAGTTAGCACGTTGATTAAGTTGGAAAATGGGAGGTGATCCCATTGGCTTAATCTTGGGGCAATTGGGCCCCTGAAAGACTGAAATTGGGCCGAATGGAATGAACCATTCGGACCCTGATTGCACCAGGAGGTGCGACCGCCCAGGCCAGGAGGTGGCACCGCTTGGGCTAGGCCTTCCAGCGAGACTGGGCGGTGCAACCTCCCCAGCAGAGAGGTGGCACCGCCTGAGCTCAGTCTTCGAGCTAGACTGGGCGGTGCAACCTCCCTGACAGAGAGGTGGCACCGCCTGAGCTCAGTCTTCGAGCAAGACTGGGCGGTGCAACCTCCCTGGCAGAGAGGTGGCACCGCCTGAGCTCGGTCTTCGAGCTCTGCCAGGCGGTGCAACCTCTCCAGTCAAGAGGTGCAACCGCCTGATCCCAGAATTCCGGGATTTGATTGTTTTGAGCTCCAAATTTGAATTGGGTTGGGGCCTATAAATTCCCCACCCATTCAGCACTGAAAAGATACAGACCTACACCGAAATCTTGATCTTTTCTGTGATTCTAAGAGCTCAAAAGTGTTGTAAAGCCTTTAAGACTCCTCCTTCTGTTCTTCAAGTTTTCAGTTGTAAAGTGAGGAGAGAAAGGTCTGTAAAGGTTGTCTCCTGAGCCTGTCAAAAGGAGAGAAACTGTAAAAGGGCAGTTTGGCCTTCGCCTATTGAAGGAAGGCCCCTAGTTGACTTCGGCGACCTCGTCGGTGGAGGAAGCCAAAAGTGGAGTAGGTCAAGGCTGACCGAACCACTCTAAATCTCTGGTTTGCGTTTATTTTTTAGCACTTTATCATTACTGCAAACCTCCTTCATTACTACTGCTCTCTGCGCTTTCACGAACAAGTTCTAAGTGCTGTTCTTCCGAATCTGCATTCAGACGTAAATTCGTATTTTCGTACATTACAGTTTACGTTTACGTTTGATTCTGCAGAACTGTCTTCCGTGCTTTTACGAACGAGTTTCTTTGCAGTTTACACTTACATTTTGATCCTATTGATAACTGCAAACTGTCCTCTACAATTTTACGAACGAGTTTCAACATTTAGACGTAAAACTGCATTTAGACGTAAATCGGCTTTCCTCGCACAATCATCAGATCTCAGTTCACGTTTACGTCTTAATTTCAACTGCATACTGCCTTCTGCGAGTTTACAAACGAGTTTCAAAGTTCATACGTAAATCTGCGTTTAAGACGTAAATCTGCGTTTAGACGTAAATCTGCGTCTAGACGTAAATCTGCGTTTAGACGTAAATCTGTTTTTTTGCAGATTACTTTTTGAGCTATACAACAGCAGCACATTGTCTTTATACTTCTGCTTAAACTGCTCCTAGACGCAAACTGTGTTTAGACGCAATCTGCGCTTAGACGCAATCTGCATTTAGACGCAATCTGCGCTTAGACGCAATCTGCGCTAAGACGCAAACTGCGCTTAGACGCAATCTGAGTTTAGACGCAATCTGCATTTAGACGCAAACTGCGTTTAGATGCTAACTGTGTTTAAACGTAAACTGCACTTAATCATAAGTAATCTTAGAATCGGCTTTTGCATCAAAATAGTCTTTATCGAACGAACGCAGCTTTCGTTTTTTAATCGCTGAAAAATATCCGCTGCACTAATTCACCCCCCCCTCTTAGTGCTCTCGATCCTAACAATTGGTATCAGAGCCCGGTTAACTCTCAAAAGGATTAAAACCCAAGAGAGATGGCTTACGCCGGAAACCAAGAGGGCCATTCCATTACACGTCCACCCATGTTTAATGGGACGGACTACACCTATTGGAAGACCCGAATGAGAATCTTTCTTATTTCTATGGACATTGATCTTTGGAATCTTGTCGAGAATGGTTTTTCAAAGTCTTCTCTTCCAATGATCGATTGGAATGATTTGGAGAAGAAGGCTTTCGCTCTTAATGCAAAGGCTATGAATGCCTTATTTTGTGCACTTGATAAAAACGAGTTTAACCGTGTTTCAACTTGTGAAACTGCGTTTGATATTTGGCACACGCTCGAAGTGACCCATGAGGGCACAAGTAGAGTAAAAGAGTCAAAAATCAATTTGCTGTTACATTCTTTCGAACTTTTTCGGATGAAACCGAGTGAAACCATTGGCGACATGTTTACCCGTTTCACGGATGTCGTCAACGGTCTAAAAGGACTCGGAAAGAGCTTTTCGGATTTTGAGCTTGTTAATAAGATACTAAGATCCCTTCCTAAGAGTTGGGATCCTAAAGTCACCGCTATTCAAGAGGCAAAAGATCTACGAAATTTCCCTCTTGAAGAACTAATCGGGTCATTAATGACCTACGAAATGACTTGTAAAGCTCATGAAGAGCAAGAAGACATCCTTCCAAAGAACAGGAAGGATATGGCACTCAAAACTTCAGAATGCCACTTGAGAGAAAACTCAAGTGATGAGGACTGTGATGATGACTTGGCACTTCTAACAAGAAAGTTTAAAAAGTTCTTTAAAAGAAACAAGTTTAAGAATGATGCAAAAAATAAACTTGAACCCAAAAAGGACCAAGTAATCTGCTATGAATGCAAAAAGCCGGGACACTACAAGAGTGATTGTCCCCAAGTCAAGAAAAGAACAACAAAGAAGAAGGTGCTCCAAGCAATATGGGATGATTCGAGCGCATCTGAGGAAGAGGAGTCCAACACCGAGCAAGTTGCTCATTACGCCTTAATGGCCATCGAAGATGAGGTAACAAATTCAATAGATGCTGATTTATCTTTCGATGAATTATTAAATGCTTTCAATGACTTATTTGACGAATGCAAGAGTATAAGTAGAAAATATAAATTGCTGAAAAAGATGCATGATAGTCTTACTTGTGAGTTTGATAAGTTAAAAGTCGAACATCATGATAGTTTAAATTCATGTATCAAATGTCATGATTTAGAAACTTTGCAAAAAGAAAACCTGCTACTCAAGGACACCTTGAAGAAATTCGAGGTTGGTAGCAAGTCATTAAACATGATCCTTGCAAACAAGGGTCACATTCCAAAAAGGAGCGGAATTGGATTTGTGAGAAGTCCTCACCAAAATCCAACCACCTTCATAAAAGGCTCCATCTTACATGTTCAACACCAAACCAAGTGTAACTTTTGTTGCAAATCTGGACACAAGACACATTGTTGTCCATTCAAGAAAATAAGTCCAAACAAACTAATCTGGGTTCCTAAAGGAACCATGACAAATTCTATGCAACATGATAAGAAATGTAGATCTATTTATGAGGCACCCAAAAGCAAATGGGTTCCTAAAGATCATCCCTTCCTATAAAAACATTAAAATTTTAGGCTGGAGCAAGAAATAATATTCTGCTCCTTGACTCTCGATGGTCAGAAACCAAGAATCAAAAAGGAACTCCCAACGCTTAAGTAACAAATGGAAGTTATGAAATCACAAATACGATTTGGATACAACCTTATTAGAAACATATGATATCCAAATTCACATACCCCCTTGATCTTCAAAACCCGTTAACACTATCATCTACGAATTAATTCTTGTATCATGAAGAAACTAAATATGTCATGATCTTAAAAGGGATACCAAACAAATTATCAACATACGTATGCACGTTAAAAGATCTATCTTGATCGTACAAGAGCTTCTTCCTTAAATAAAAACTCATACGAAATCGTGTAACAAACATTAATTGCTCTGAAACTCTTCTCAAGGCAAAGGCTCCCTGATCAAATCATATTAGGTGCTCACTGGCTGCAGGCGGTGGCACCTCTCCAGCTGGCGGTGGCACCTCCAGCTATCACGGGTTGCCAGAGGTTGCACCGCTCCAGCCAGAGGTGCAACCGCCCGCAACTCTGCCTTTTTAAACCCACACTAGGGTCGGCTATGGAACCGACCCCAACTCACTCCCATTTCCTCCTCTACTCTTCCAAGTCTCCTCCATTCCCATTTCACTCCTCTAAGCCTTCCAAATACCTCCCATTTCGGAGCAAAACATCAAGAATCCTTCCTTCTCTTGAAGATCTCACAAAGGTACTCTCTAAGAAGCTCTTAAATTCTGTTTTGTTCTTCATTTACTCTAGCTCATCATCATCCCTCTAAACAGCAGTAGTTATGGGATCTAGAAGATCCTCAAGGGACAAGGGAAAGAGGAGATTAGTAGAAGAGTTTGATTTCACTCTTTTCGATTCGAAATACCATGCTGAAAAAATTCCCTCTTTCGAACTTAGATGTATCAGTAAGGGAAAATACGTAGATCTAAATGAACTAAGAGACTTAGAGACCATCCAATGGTTTGCAAACCTAGGTCTACTTCCAATCTTGCAGATTAACGAACCCATCTATCCTAGGCTTGTTAGATTATTTTACAATAACATACAAATAGATGATGAAGGAAGGATGTCCACCTATCTTTTGGGACAACACATCTCAATCACTGATAGGTTCATTTGTGATATGATAGGCATTCCCATAAAAAGCATAGGACTCTACTTTAGAGGATCATGGGATGATGAAAGTATTGGAACATCCTATGTTGAAGCCTTAGGAACAATCTTTGCCAATCCTAACATAGCATTGGTTCCTAAAAGTTGTGAACATCTATTGCCTTTGAACACTAAGATACTTCATTATATCATGACTAGTATAATTCTTCCTAAACAATACCATCATGATGAAATAAGTCAACTAGAATTAGGAACTATGTACTCAATCATGAAGGGACATGACATCTGTCTTGGCTATCTTATTCAACAAAATATGTTAGAATTATCTAAGAAAGATATGATGCTCCCATATGGTGGTATAATCACTAGAATAATAAAAGCTTACGACATTCTAATATCACCAGAAGAAGAAGTAATGAAAGTAGATCGATTCAGCATAATAAACAAAAATCTACTTCACCGACTAAGATGTTACTATAGAAACGGTAACTGGGTTAGACTCCCTAGAAGGACTGATCACCCTCAATCTGAACCAGAACCGGAAACACCAGTATTTAGGGGTACTCAATCTCCTCCGACCCTTCCCTTTGAGGAAACACATCCAGTTGAGCAAACTCATACATCCATCGAAGAAATTGGGATTCGTATGGATCGATTCGAACAGAGACAAGAACGGATTGAACAAAGACAAGATCAAATCCTATCTGAGCTGCAGCAAATTCATAGTCAATTTGACTCCTTGTTTAGGCACTTTAATTTTTCACCTCATCAATGAACTTATTGAACACCTGTTGTTGTTGTAAACTTCTTATGATACTCACTTCTGATGTACTGGCTGTAAACATCTATTGTGGTAAAAGTTATCTCAGATTTTTATGGTATCATTACTGTTTGGTATGTGATGTGTCCAAATTAAGAATGTTGTGCTTTGAAACTAAAAGTTTTGAAAATCTTGAGTTTTGATTTCATTCGAAGAGAACTAGGAATGTTGATGTGTCCGAACAGATAAATTTGTTAAAATAATTTTTTTTTGGACTATATTGTATGATCAAATCACTTGATTTCCATGATTATATGTGAAAATCTGCAATAAAATCTTGTCCGAATGCATCTTATTTATGAAACAGATTTTCTCGTACACCTTCATGAAAATTGAGTTTCTGAAATAGATTTGATGAAGTGATTCATGTGTATGTATTCCATCCTGCAAAATCTTTACAATGGATTATAACACAAAGGGGAAGAAGTATTTAAAGCAATCTATGTAAAATTCCTCTATAAGCTTGCTATTATTATTTTCTGGTATCATAGTTACTATGCTTTTTGTTGATGACAAAGGGGGAGATATATATGAATTGATAAACACTGCCATGATTAGAAATACTATGAATGATGCTATAAACACTGCTATGATTATGCCATCCTTGCATCACCAAGATATATATGAACATGTGCTAAAGTTGGCATTATGCCCTGAGTTGATATCTTATCATGTGAAGAAAATGCAAAACTTGCTAGAATATTTCAAATGTGTGCATCATGTAATAAGTTTCACAACTTTATATGATAATGTTCAAACTACATGATGAATAGTTACAAACACAATCATACAAACTTATTGATGTATGTCAAACCCTGACATCATCCTTGAAGAGATACATCATGATGAGTATCATGATGGGAGTATTGATAAGTTTAACTGATCTAACTTATCAATACGTCACTTGAATTCTTAGGTCTTGAATTCAAGGTTGACTTATCTCAACTATGGCATATAGACAGGGGGAGTTAAGGATAACTCCATTATCAATTGATTGTCATCATCAAAAAGGGGGAGATTGTTGAATCTCGGATTTTGATGATGAAGTCAATTGTCATTTGTTGTCTAATCTATGTGTTGAGATAAGTGTGCAGGATTAACTACGATGAAAGATAGACAAGCAGCAGGAGTTGCGCCGGAGTCAAGTTCATGATCACGTTGGGAGTTCGAGAGTTCGACGGAAGTTCGGACGGTCGTCGGAGGTTCTGCGAGAACAAATCCGAGAAGTCCAGAAGCTTGCCAAGCGAAGCTCGTCGGAACTTGCCAAGTGGATCGTCGCAAAGTCCAGGAGTTTGCCGGAAGTCCGCAGGAGCATCACCGAGGGTTCATCGGATGATCGACGGAAGTTCGCCGGAAACTCGCCGGAAACTCGCCGGAAGGAGCGATTGATGCACCGAAGCAAAGCTGCAGAAGTTGTCTTAGATTTAATCGTAGTTAGCACGTTGATTAAGTTAGAAAATGGGAGGTGATCCCATTGGCTTAATCTTGGGGCAATTGGGCCCCTGAAAGACTGAAATTGGGCCGAATGGAATGAACCATTCGGACCCTGATTGCACCAGGAGGTGCAACCGCCCAGGCCAGGAGGTGGCACCGCCTGGGCTAGGCCTTCCAGCGAGACTGGGCGGTGCAACCTCCCCAGCAGAGAGGTGGCACCGCCTGAGCTCAGTCTTCGAGCTAGACTGGGCGGTGCAACCTCCCTGACAGAGAGGTGGCACCGCCTGAGCTCAGTCTTCGAGCAAGACTGGGCGGTGCAACCTCCCTGGCAGAGAGGTGGCACCGCCTGAGCTCGGTCTTCGAGCTCTGCCAGGCGGTGCAACCTCTCCAGTCAAGAGGTGCAACCGCCTGATCCCAGAATTCCGGGATTTGATTGTTTTGAGCTCCAAATTTGAATTGGGTTGGGGCTTATAAATTCCCCACCCATTCAGCACTGAAAAGATACAGACCTACACCAAAATCTTGATCTTTTCTGTGATTCTAAGAGCTCAAAAGTGTTGTAAAGCCTTTAAGACTCTTCCTTCTGTTCTTCAAGTTTTCAGTTGTAAAGTGAGGAGAGAAAGGTCTATAAAGGTTGTCTCCTGAGCCTGTCAAAAGGAGAGAAACTGTAAAAGGGCAGTTTGGCCTTCGCCTATTGAAGGAAGGCCCCTAGTTGACGTCGGCGACCTCGTCGGTGGAGGAAGCCAAAAGTGGAGTAGGTCAAGGCTGACCGAACCACTCTAAATCTCTGGTTTGCATTTATTTTTTAGCACTTTATCATTACTGCAAACCTCCTTCATTACTACTGCTCTCTGCGCTTTCACGAACAAGTTCTAAGTGCTGTTCTTCCGAATCTGCATTCAGACGTAAATTCGTATTTTCGTACATTACAGTTTACGTTTACGTTTGATTCTGCAGAACTGTCTTCCATGCTTTTACGAACGAGTTTCTTTGCAGTTTACACTTACATTTTGATCCTATTGATAACTGCAAACTGTCCTCTACAATTTTACGAATGAGTTTCAACATTTAGACGTAAATCGGCTTTCCTCGCACAATTATCAGATCTCAGTTCACGTTTACGTCTTGATTTCACCTGCATACTGCCTTCTGCGAGTTTACAAACGAGTTTCAAAGTTCAGACGTAAATCTGCGTTTAAGACGTAAATCTGCGTTTAGACGTAAATCTGCGTCTAGACGTAAATCTGCGTTTAGACGTAAATCTGTTTTTTTGCAGATTACTTTTTGAGCTGTACAACAGCAGCACATTGTCTTTATACTTCTGCTTAAACTGCTCCTAGACGCAAACTGTGTTTAGACGCAATCTGCGCTTAGACGCAATCTGCGTTTAGACGCAATCTGCGCTTAGACGCAATCTGCGCTAAGACGCAAACTGCGCTTAGACGCAATCTGAGTTTAGACGCAATCTGCATTTAGACGCAAACTGCGTTTAGACGCTAATTGTGTTTAAACGTAAACTGCACTTAATCATAAGTAATCTTAGAATCGGCTTTTGCATCAAAATAGTCTTTATCGAACGAACGCAGCTTTTGTTTCTTAATCGCTGAAAAATATCCGCTGCACTAATTCACCCCCCCCTCTTAGTGCTCTCGATCCTAACAATTTTAAGATTACATTATGATTATTAACATGATCTCATATAGAGTGATGCCTAATATCAATATGTTTAGTTCTAGAGTGCTGAATGAGATTTTTTGTTAAACATATTACACTTGTGTTATCACATTTTATGAAAATATTCTTAAGATAAATTCCATAATCTTCTAATATATTTTTTCATCTATACGACTTGTGCACAACATGTACTAGCAACTATGTATTCGGCTTTGGTCGTAGATAGTGCAATCGAGTTTTGTTTCTTGGAAGACCAAGAGACAAGTGTATGTCCTAAGATTTGACATGTTTCATATGTGCTTTTCCTATTTAATCTATATCCACCAAAATCCGCATCAGCATAAGTAATTAATTCAAAGTTTTCGGATTTTGGATACCATAATCCAAGATTAATGTTTCCTTTAAGATATCTATAGACTCTTTTAACTGCTTTAAGATGAGATAGCTTAGGATTAGATTGAAACATACCATAAAGTCCTATGCTAAACGTGATGTCCGGTCTTGTTGTGGTGAGGCATAGTAAACTACCTATCATACCTTTATAAGCTTTTTGATAAAAGATTTCTTCACTTTCGTCAATGTCTAACTTAGTGGAGGTACTCATAGGAGTATTGATAGCCTTTGAACTATCCATATTAAACTATTTTAGCAAGTCTAATGCATATTTTGTTTGATTAAGAAAAGTACCATTACTAAGTTGTTTGATTTGTACGCCTAAAATTAAAGTTAGTTTACCCATTAAGCTCATTTCAAACTCTTGGCTCACACTCTTGGCAAACGATTCGAATAAAGATTTATTTATAGAACCAAAGATAATATCATCAACATATATTTAAAAAATAAAAAAAATTATTTTTATAATTTTTAATAAATAATGTGGTATCAACCTTGCCTTTAGAGAAATTATTTTAAATAAGAAAGGAGCTAAATCTCTCACACCAAGCCCTTGGGGCTTGTTTCAATCCATAGAGAGCTTTAGTCAATTTAAACACATGATTAAGAAAATTATCATTCTTAAATCCAGGAGGTTATTCAACATAAACTTCTTTGGAAATAAAGCCATTAAGAAAAATACTTTTAACATCCATTTGAAATAACTTAAAATTATTACTACTAGCATAGGCAAGGAGTATCCTTATGCCTTCTAATCGTGCCACAAGAGCGAAGGTTTCTTCATAATCAATACCTTATTCTTGGTTGAAACCCTCGGCTACTAATCTAGCCTTGTTTCTAACTACAATACCAAATTCATCTTGCTTGTTTCTAAAGACCTATTTAGTACCAATAACTAATGGTCATTTGGCCTTGGAACAAGCTTCCATACCTTATTTCTCTTAAATTGGTTCAACCTATGAATCACCTTTTAAGGCCTTGTCAATGCATTTAGGTTCAATTTGGGAGAGAAAAGTAGCGTTGGCACAAAAATTCTTAAGAGAAGAATGAGTTTGAACCCCTTTTGATGTGTCTCTTATGATTAGCTCCTTAGGATGAGCATCTACATACTTCCATTCCTTGGGTAAGGATATTTCGAAAAAAGATGTATCCAAGTTGCTATATGGAGACAGGTTTCATTTAAATTCAAAGCATAAAAATTAAGATCATCATCAAAATTATTTTTCCTAACTTTAAAAATTTCATTAAAAACAACATGAATAGACTCTTCTATCAACAAAGTTTTTTTGTTAAAAATATGAAAGGCCTTACAAATAGAAGAATAGCCAAGAAAAATCCCTTCATTGGATTTTGCATCAAATTTTCCTAAGGTATCTTTTTCATTCAAGATAAAATATTTATATTTGAAAACTTTAAAATATAAAACGTTGGGTTTTTTGTTGTTCCACAACTCATAAGGAGTTTTGGAAAGTAATGGTCTTACTAGAACCCAATTCATGATGTAGCATGTCATATTTACAGCTTCGCCCCAAAAATATTTGGGTAGGCTATGTTTGTTTAACATGGTTTTTGTTATTTCTTACAAGTTTCTGTTTTTTCTTTCTACCACTCCATATTGTTAAGGATTTCTTGGAGTAGAGAAATTGTGGTTGTATCCATTAGTTTCATAAAAATCTTGGAACTGACGGTTTTGAAATTCACTACCGTGATCACTTTGAATTGATGAAATCATAAAATCCATTTCATTTTGAACAAGTTTACAAAACCTAGAAAAATACCTAAAGCAATCACTTTTGTGTGCCAAGAAGTAAGTCCAAGTATACCTACTATAATCATCCACAATGACAAAGGCATATTTGCTACCTCCTACGCTTGATGTAGTAATTGGTCCGAACAAGTCCATATAGATCAATTGTAATAGTCTAGAGGAGCTTATTTGGTTCTTTTGTTTGAAACTACCTATTATTGGTTTTCCTAGTTGACATGCATCATACTCACCATCTTTAATAAACTTATTGTGAGGAATTCCTCTTACAAGTTCTTTAGATGAGATTTGAGAGATTAGTTGTCAGAACCCTTGCATATTCTAAGCTTGGGGTTGATCTCTTTAGGGGATCAGTCTCCTTGGAACTCTATAGGGGTTTCTTCCTCCAAATTATTGCTCAAAGGCTGTAGAAAAGATTCATCTATTGCTTATCAAAAGAGGAGGAATATATAGCTATTTATAGGGTTTCTAAACCCTAACTCCAAATAGGACTCCTACGGAAGACTCCTACTTCTAACCAACTCCTAATTGGACTCCTACTCAAGACTCCTATTCCTTTATAACTCCTAATTCTTCTCTAAGAAACAATCTCCTAACCCTAGCCGGCCTCTTTACCTCTTTAATAGGGGTCAGCTTAGGTAGATTTTACATGAATGCCCCTCTCTATTAGGACTCTCCTAGCTAGAGTCCTAATAGACTCGCCCTCTTCAAATCAGACTTATCCTCGAGGCTAAGATCCTATGAACTCTAGGAATTTAATCTTCAAGTTGTCATAGTACTCCCAAGTGGCACCATTTGCTGGTAAGTTCGCCCATTAATTAGCACTTCAATAGTGGGTCGTCATTGTCGGGTTACAATCCATCGATCAATAATGGCACTCGACTAGGTCGGGAGTTCTCCTTGGGTAGTCATATTTGGTGGATGGCTTTGGGTTGTCTTCAAGCACCTATTCACCACTTCTGTCTGGCCATCGGTTTATGGGTGATACGCCATACTCCTTTTCAATTTAGTGCCCTACATTTGGAATAACTCTGTCCAAAATCTGCTTGTGAAGAGGCAAGTAGAATTTGGCACAAATACAATGTGTCCCTTATAGCGTAATTATTTTGAGTCCCAACTGTAATGAGCCATGGAGATTGGTGCTTCCTCCAATTTTTTTATGATCTTACTAGTCTCCGGATCTTCCTACCATTCCATCTTAAAATGCTCAAGGAAGTCGCTGGTCGGAAGTGAAATGATCGAAAATTTAGTTTGCTCGGGTAACCACGAAAGTGCATCTACAATAACGTTTTCTTTCCCCTTTTTGTAAATAATAAAATCCAAGAAGTTTGGTTACCTATTTTTGCTGCTCAGGGGATGCTATCTTTTGCTCTAAAAAGTACTTGAGGCTTTTATGGTCGGCCTTGATTCAAAAGCGTAGCCTGATCAAGTACGGTCTCCACTTGGCCATCACATACATAATCGTGAGCATCTCCTTATCATAAATAGTCATCTTGAGATAGGAAAGAGATAACTGTTGAATCTCATATTTTGATGATGAAACCACTTGATATATGTTTATGATTTAATCTACGTTTTGAGTGACGCAGGATGCTTCGATCAGGATGAGACAATTAAAGCAGGAAAAATCATGTTTGGCTAGAGGAACATGTCAGAAGATTGGACGTTGGGCCGGTGGATCGGTCGACGTATCAACAGAAGGCTTCGAATCTTGGACTCGAGCATCGGGCCAAGAAGAGTGGGTATTGTGCCAAGGATATCAGAGTTGCGGAGTCAACTGGCCGATTAGGCAATAGGCTGCAGGAGAGGACGTTGCGCCGAAGAATCGGACGAAGTGTCGAGGGACCAATGACATGCCGGACAACTTGGTTAATTGCTTAGGATTAATTGTCTCGATCGAAGTTTTATTTAATATCTATAGGATTAACTACGATAGAAGTAAGACATGCAGCAGGAGTTACGCCGGAGTCAAGACTATGATCACGTTGGGGGGTTCGAGAGTTTGACGGAAGTTTGAACGATCGTCAGAGGTTCTGCGGGAACAAATCCGATGAGTCTAGGAGCTTGCCAAAGAAGCTCATCGGAACTCGCCAAGTGGATCATCGCAAGTCCAAGAGTTTGTCGGAAGTCCACCGGAGCATCGCCGAAGGTTCGTCGGATGTTCGCCGGAAGCTCATCGGAAGAAGCGATTGACGCACCGGAGCAAGTTGCAGTAAATATCTTAAGAAATATCGTAGTTAGCATGATGATTAAGTTAGAAATGGGAGGTGTACCATTAACTTAATCTTGGGGCAATTGGGCCCTTGATAGACCTAGATTGGGCCGAATGAATCAGCCCATTCTGACCCAAATTTCCTGGCTAACAGTGGCACCGCCCAGGAGCTCGGTCTCCGCGCTCTGCCAGGTGGTGAACTGCCCCAATCAAGCGGTGGCACCACTTGAGCTCGGTCTTCGAGCTCTGCTAGGAGGTGCAACCGCCCTTGATAAGAGGTGGCACCGCCTAGAAGCTCGGTCTCCGAGCTCTACCAGGTGGTTGAACTGCCCCAGTCAGGCGGTGGCACTACTTGAGCTCGGTCTCCGAGCTCTGCCAAGAGGTGCAACTGCCCTTGACAAGAGGTGGCACCACCCAGAGGCTCAGTCTTCGAGCTCTGCCAGGCGGTGCAATCGCCCCAGTCAAGCGGTGGAACCGCTAGACCCCGGAATTCCGGGAAATGATAATTTTGAGCTCAAAATTCAAACTGGATTGGGGCCTATAAATACCCCACCCTTTCAGCAAAGAAAGGGTACCGAAAATCCAATCTTACTCTGTGATTTTTAGAGCTCAAAAGTGTTGTAAAGGCTAGAAGTTCTCCTCCCTCTTTTCTTCCAAGTTTTGATCTTTTAAGAGAGGAGAGAAAAGTTTGTAAGGGTTGTCTCCTAAGCCCGTCAAAAGGAGTGAAACTATAAAAGGGTGGTTTGCCTTCGCCTATTAAAGGAAGGCCTCTAGTGGACGTCGGTGACCTCATCGGAGGAGGAAGCCAAAAGTGGATGTTGGTCAAGATTGATCGAACCACTCTAAATCTCAGTTTGTATTTACTTTCTATTCTCTATCTTAACTGCAAACTGCCTCCATTGCTTTACTTTAACTGTACTTCGCCTAATCTAAGTTAAAGCAACTTCCGAATCGGCTTTCATACCGAAATCGCTTTTATCGTACGAATGTTGTATTTCGGTTTGCAATTACATTTTGTTCTCTATCTTAACTGCAAACTACCTCTATATCTTTACTTTAACTGCATCTCGCTTGATCACAAGTTAAAGTGATTTCTGAATTGGCTTTCTTACTGAAATCGTTTTTATCGTACGAACGTCATTTTAAATCGTCGAAAGTTTTCCGCTGCACTAATTCACCCCCACCCCTCTTAGTGCTCTTAATCCTAACAATTGGTATCAGAGCCTGGTATTTCTCATTTCGGATTTACACCCGAGAGAAATGGCTCTTCATGGCTTTCAAGAGGGTTTATCGGTTGTTCGTCCACCGTTATTTAACGGATTAGACTACACTTATTGGAAAACTCGAATGAGAGTTTTCTTGATTTCTATAAATTTGGATTTATGGAATATTGTTGAAAATGGTTTTCAACTTTCCTCTAAACTGATGAACGAATGGTCGGATTTGGAGAAGAAGTATTTCTCTTTAAACGCAAAGGCTATGAATGCTTTATTTTGCACTTTGGACAAAAATGAGTTCAATCGGATTTCTACGTGTGAAATGACTTTTGATATTTAGCGAACACTTGAAATCATGTACGAGGAAACTAGTAGAGTCAAAGACTCGAAAGTTAACATTTTATTGCATAATTTTGAGCTTTTTCGAATGCAACCAAGCGAGACTATAGGCAACATGTACACCCGTTTCACGGATGTCAAAAATAATCTAAGAGTTCTTAGTAAATCTTTTTTAAATTTTGATCTCGTAAGAAAGATCTTAAGATCCCTTCCAAAAAGGTGGGATCCTAAAATAACCGCAATACAAGACATAAAAAATTTAAATGATTTTTCATTAGAAGAATTAATCGGGTCATTAATGACCTATGAAATGACACTTCTAAAATTAATGATGATTTGGTGATTATGCATGTTGTAAAGTGATGAAAAATTTACTAGCTTGCATGATGAAAACTTGCTAAATTTTCTAGCTTACAAATTACATAATGATAAAACTTGATATTATGTTTTTTTTTTATGCAATGGTTTGACATTATATCTCTAAACACTTGAAAGTTGAACTTCTCCTTTTTGTTGATGACAAAGGGGGAGAAGTATGATGTTATGCATAGTTTATGATAACATGTTGCTTGGATTTTTGAATCCAAGAGTTCTATCAATATGGCATATTGATAGGGGGAGTTTGTTTAAACTCCGGGAGTTAAGGTAAACTCAGTCATCAATTGGTTGTGATCATCAAAAAGGGGGAGATTATTGAATCTTGGATTTTGATTATAAAACCAATTGATAAGTGTTTATAATTTAATCTATGTTTTGAGTGACGCAAAATACTTCGATCAGGGAAAGACAATTAAAGCAGGAAGAATTATGTTGGGCCGGAGGAAAACATGTCAAAAGATTGAATGTCGGGCTAGAGGATTGGTCGACGTATCGATAGAAGACTTCGGGCCATAGATTCAAGCATTGGGCCAAGAAGAGCGGATATTATGCCAAGGATATCGGAGTTACGGAGGTCAACTGGCCGATTATGTAATAGGCCACAAGAGAAGATGATGGGCTGAAGAATTGGACGAAGCGTCGATGGACCAATGACATGTCGGACGACATGATTCATGCTTAGTAATAATTTTCTAGATTGAAGTATATTTTTATATATACAGGATTAATTACGATAGCAAGGCATAAAGCAAAATGAAGTCCCAAAGTCAAGAACGTGATTTCGTTGGGAGTTCGAGAGTTTGTCGGAAGTCCCGACATTCATCGGAAGTTCTGTCAAAATTGATCGAGAAGTCCTGAAGCTTGCCAAAGAAGCTCATCGGAACTCACCAAGAAGATCGTCGTGAATTCCAAGAGCTTGCTGGGACTTCGTTGGAACATTGTCGAGAGATCATCGGAAGTTCATCGGAAGATTGTCGGAAACTCGCTGGAAGAAATCGGACTTATCTTGTTTAGATTATATCTTAGGAACAATAGTTAGCACATAATTAGAGTTGGGATTGTAAGGTAATCCCATTAACTCTGTTAGGGGCCAACTAGGCCCGAAGTTGGGCTAGTTTGGGTCGAATTCAAGGCCCAACTAGGGTGTTGAAACCCTGGCCAATGGTGGCACCGCCTAGGGAATAGTGCCCCAGGAAATCTGGGCGGTGGTACCACCCAGGCTGGGATGTGGTACCATCGACAGTAATGCTACCAGTGGTGGTACCGCCCCTCTCAAGCGGTAGTACCACCCAAGAACAGTAGTGGTACGGCCAATACCTAGGAAACCTGGGATGAGATCTTTTTAGGCTCCAATTTTAATTAAGTTGAAGTCTATAAATACCCCTCTCATCCCTGGTTAACTAACATAAGCACGGAGAGCTTAAAAGTGAGAAAACGTTATAGAAATCTCTTGAGAAATCCCCTCCTCTAGCTTAAACTTAGAATTCTATTTAGAGAGGAGTTTGTGCTTGTAAAGGTTGTCTCCTAAACCTATGAAAATTAGAAGAGGGGTGTAAGAAGGAGGTTGATCTTCTTCTATTAAAGAAAGATCGATAGTAGATGCCGGTGGTCTCAATGGAAGAGGAATCGACGGAGTGGATGTAGGTCACGATGACCAAACCACTATAAAAATCCAGTTTACCTTTTCTTTTGTGCAATTTATCTTACTGTAAACCTCCTTACTTGTTTACTGCTTTCAATACATTTATGAATATGCTTTCAAGTCAATATCTTTCAAAATCGGTTTTATTGTACAAAACAAAGAATTTTCAAAACTATGATTTTTACCGCTGCACTAATTTAACCCCCACCCCCCCCCCCCCCCCCGCTTAAGTGCCGACTCATTCCTAACATAGATATATTATCATAATGAAAGAAATTTATCAAGCAAACATTTCAAGTATATATGATGAAATACATTGCATACATTTGTCATCAATTTTATCACATTTTGGTATTATTTCTCCCCCTTTGTCATCAACAAAAAGGAGAATAATTCAACAATGCAAGTGTGGTAAAAAAATTTCAAGCAAGTTTCACACTCAAAAGTTCTCATCATTAAATGTTATCAACATTAAAGCGATAGATTCTATTAACTTCTCCTCCTTTGTCATCACATTTTGCATGAAGAAGAGTAAATACGGTAAGGAGGGAATCCATTAAGAACTAAAATTTTGAAATGACTTGAATCAAGTCAAAACTGATAAATTGGAATTCATAAAATTCATCTTTAATGAGAAGAATAAGGAAGAATTCATAGGAGAAGAGTATCACATGAAGGAGAAATTCATGAATAAAACTTCATAGTGAGAAGAGCATTGCATAAAATCCATTTTTCATTAAAAATTCATAAGAGTAAATCCGTGAGAGATACATTTGTCAATGACTTCCATGTATCAAACATCTTATTTAAATGATTAAACACTTCATGCATTTATAAAATATTTTGTCATAGCCTTTCATCACTACTTGCATGAGGTAATATCATTAGTGCTTGTATATTCAAAAGTTAAGAATCTGATATTGCATCATGTATAATTAAAACTTCTCAATATTCAATAGAGATCATAATCATCATAGAAATTTTCAGCATCAAAACAAACACAATATTGCATCATTGTATGATAACATGCTCATCATTTAAAGAGATCACAACATCATAGAAATTTTCAGCACAGAATTCCAACATCAAAGTAAACAGCATTTTAAGTTTACAACATCAAGGTAAACAATTTTCAGCATCAAAGCACAGAATTCCAACATCAAAGTAAATAGCATTTTAAGTTTATAACATCAAGGTAAATAATTTTCATCATCAAAGCACAGAATTCCAACATCAAAGTAAAAGTTATAACATCTAAGTAAGCATTTTATTATCGTGAAGCACACAACCTTATCATCATGTAAAACTCGCATCATAAGAGAAGATTGGTACTCAAACATCATATAAAACTCGTATGGGAAAATGCATATGGCTCATTGCGTATACTATAAGATCATGATTTAAGTGAGTGATACAAAGAAACAAGAATGTCCAAAAATGAAATTTAACAAATTCATGCATTCAGACAAATTAACATTCCTAATTCTTTTCTAATAAAATCAAATTATTCTTTATTTAAAGGCTTTGTAAAAATATCGGCTAATTGATGTTTCATATCAATAAACTCTAAGATTACATCATGATTATTAACATGATCTCATATAAAGTGATGCCTAATATCAATATGTTTAGTTCTAGAGTGTTAAATGAGATTTTTTGTTAAATATATTGCACTTGTATTATCACATTTTATGATAATATTTTTAAGATGAATCTTATAATCCTCTAAAGTATTTTTCATCCACATAACTTGTGCACAACATGCACTAGCTGCAATATACTCAGCTTCGGTTATAAATAGTACAATCGAGTTTTGTTTCTTGGAAGACCACGAAACAAGTACGTGTCCTAAAAATTGACATATTCCGGATGTGCTTTTTCTATCTAATATACATCCAGTAAAATCCACATCAGTATAAACAATTAGTTCAAAGTTCTTGTATTTTGGATGCCATAATCCTATATTTATGGTTCCTTTAAAATATCTAAGTATTTTCTTAACTACTTTAATATAAGATATCTTAGGATTAGATTGAAACCTAGCACAAAATCCTACACTAAATATGATATCTAGTATAGTTGTGGTAAGGTATAGTAAACTTCCTATCATACCCCTATAAGCTTTTTGATCAAAGCTTTCTCCATTTTCATCAATGTCTAATTTAGTGGAGGTGCTCATAGGAGTGTTGATAGTCTTTGAGCTATCCATATTAAACCTTTTTAACAAATCTAAAGCATACTTTATTTGACTAAGAAAAATACCATTACTTAGTTATTTGATTTGTAAGCCTAAAAAGAAAGTTAATTCCCCCATCAAACTCATTTCAAATTCAAAACTTACTTTTTGCAAATGATTCACATAAAGACTCATTCGTAGAACCGAAAATAATATCATCAACATAAATTTGAACAATAATAAAATTATTTTTAAATTTTTTGATAAACAATGTAGTATCGACCTTGCCTTTAGAGAAATTATTTTCGATAATAAATGAACTAAGTCTCTCATACCAAGCCCTTAGGGCTTGTTTCAATCCCTAAATAGCTTTAGTCAATTTAACACATGATTAGGGAGATTATTATTCTCAAATCTGAGAGGTTGTTCAACATAAACTTCTTTGGAAATAAAGCCATTAAAAAATATACTTTTAACATCAATTTGAAATAACTTAAAATTATTGCTACTAGCATAGGCAAGGAGCATCCTTATAGCTTCTAATCGTACCACAGGAGTGAAGGTTTCTTCATAATCGATACCTTCTTCTTAGTTGAAACCCTTGGCAACTAATCTAGCGTTGTTTCGAACCACGATACTAAATTCATCTTGCTTGTTTCTAAAGACCCATTTAGTACCAATAACTAAATGGTCATTTGGCCTAGGAATAAGCTTCCACACCTCATTTCTCTCAAATTGATTCAACTCCTCTTGCATTGTGATAACCCATGAATCATCTTTCAAGGCCTCGTCAATACATTTTGGTTCAATTTGGGAGAGAAAAGCGACGTTGGCACAAAAATTCTTAAGAAAAGAACGAGTTTGAACCTCTTTTGATGTGTCTCCTATGATTATCTCCTTAGGATAAGCATCTATATATTTTTATTCCTTGGGTAAGGATGTTTCTGAAGAAGATGCATCCAAGTATCAATATTAACATCATCATCAAAATCATTTTTCTTGACTTCGGAAACTTCATTGAAAACAACATAAATAGACTCTTCTATAATTAAAGTTTTTTTGTTAAAGATATGAAATTCTTTAGAAATAGAAGAATAGCCAAGAAAAATTCCTTCATCGGATTTTGCATCAAATTTTCCTAAGGCATCTTTTTCATTCAAGATAAAAAAACACTTACACCCAAAAACTCTAAAATATGAAACATTGGGTTTTTTATTGTTCCACAACTCATAAGGAGTTTTAGCAAGTAAGGGTCTTACTAGAACTCTATTCATGACATAGCATGCCATATTTACGGCTTTGGCCCAAAAATATTTGAGTAGGCTATGTTCGTTTAACATGGTTCTTGCCATTCCTTGTAAGTTTCTATTCTTTCTATCTACTACTCCATTTTGTTGAGGATTTCTTGGAATAAAAAAGTTATGATTGTATCCATTAGATTTATAAAATTCTTAGAAATCATAGTTTTGAAATTCACCACCGTGATCATTTCGAATTGATGAAATCATAAATCCTTTTTTATTTTGAATAAGTTTACAAAACTTAAAGAAACACCTAAAGCAATCACTTTTGTGTGTCAAAAAGTAAGTCCATGTGTATCTACTATAATCATCTACGATGACAAATGTGTATTTGCTTCCTCCTAGGCTTTATGTAGCAATTGGTCTGAATAAGTCCATATGGATTAATTGCAATGGCCTAGAGGTGCTTATTTAGTTCTTTGGTTTGAAACTACTTTTTATTTGCTTTCCTAGTTGACATGCATCACATACATTATTTTTGACGAACTTAATGTGAGGAATTCCTCTCACAAGTTTTTTAGATGCAATTTGATAGATTAGTTTTATGCTTGCATGACCTAATCTCCTATGCAAAAGACAAGCATCGTCATTCAAAACCAAAAAATACATTACATTACAAAGATCATTAATGTTGATAGTATATACATTATTTTGTTTTAGAGCAATCATAGATGTGTTTTCGAATAGTTTTTCAATAATGCAAGCATTGGATTCAAATCTAATAATGTATCATTTATCACATAATTGACTAATGCTCAAAAGGTTATGCTTTAGGCTATCAACTAACAATTCATCATCAATAGAAAAGGTGGATTTATTACCTATGGTTCCTTTACCAATGATTTTACTCATGTTGTTATCTTCGAAGGTGACATATCCTTCGTCTATGCTAATGAGCTTAGAGAATTGAGATGGATCTCCGGTCATATGCCTTGAGCATCCACTATCAATGTGCCATCTCTTGCTTCTAGCTTGTGATGGTAAATGTTTCTACAAAAAAGGATGATTTTTAGGTACCCATTTGACCTTGGGTGCCTCAAAAATCGATCTACATAGTTTATCATATTGCATTGAGTCATTTGAGGTTCTTTTAGGAACCCAAATTAATTTGTGTGGACTATATTTCTTAAATGGATAATGATAAGCTACATGCCCAAATTTGCAACAAAAGTTACATTTCTTTCGGGGTGAAACATGCAAAGTAGGGTCTTTAACAAAGGTGGTTGGATTTTAGTGAGAGTTATTACAAATATGATTCCGCCTTTTCTATTAACGTGACCCTTGTTGGCAAGGATCATGTTTAAGGATTTGCTACCAACCTCAAACTTTTCTAAGGTTTTCTTAAGTAGCAAGTTTTCCTTTTGAAGTATTTCTAGTTCATTACATTTCATACATAAAGCTAAACTATCATTGTACTCAATTTTTAATCTATTGTAATCACTAACAAGATAATCATGCTCATTTTTTAATAATTTATATTTTTTACTAATTGATTTGCATTCATCAAATAAATCATGAAAAGCATTTAATAGTTCATCAAACGATAAATTTGCATCAATTGAACTTATTACCTCCTCTCCAATAACTATTAGTGCATAGTAAGCAACTTGCTCGGTATTGGTTGGCTCCTCTTCTTCTGATGAACTTGAGTCATCCCATGTTGCTTTAAGAGTCTTCTTCTTCTTTGGTTGTCTCTTCTTTGCTTGGGGATATTCACTCTTATAATGTCCTAGCTTCTTACATTCATAACATATCACTTATTCTTTCTTAGGTTTAATTTTATTTTTAGTATCATTTTTAATTTTTTTTTATAAATTTTTTGAACCTTTTTGTTAATAGTGTCATGTCTTCATCAAAGTCCTCATCACTTGAATTTTCTTTCAAGTAGTCCTCTTGAGTTCTTAGAGTTATATCCTTCCTATTCTTTGAAAGGTTATTCTCTAGCTCTTCATGAGCATTACAAGTCATCTCATAGGTCATTAGTGACCCGATTAGTTCTTCGAGAGGAAAGTTATTTAAGTCTTTGGCCTCTTGAATGACCGTGACTTTAGGGTCCCAACTCTTTGGAAAGGATCTTAAAATTTTATTAACAAGCTCAAAATCGGAGAAAATTTTACCAAGTCTTTATAGACCATTGACGACATCCGTAAATCAGGTATATATATCTCCAATGGTCTCACTCGGTTTCATTCGAAACAACTCATAATATGCACTAAAAGATTAATTTTTGACTCCTTCACTCTACTAGTGCCTTCAAGAGTTACTTCGAGTGTGTGCCATATATCAAATATTGTTTCATAAATGGACACACGATTAAACTCGTTTTTATCTAAGGTACAAAATAAGGTACTCATAGCCTTTATGTTTAAAGCGAAAGTCTTCTTCTCTAACACATTCCAATCGTTCATTGGAAGAGAAGACTTTTGAAATCTATTTTTTACAATATTCCATAATTCGAAATCCATTGAAATTAGGAAGATCCTCATTCTAGTCTTCCAATATATATAATCCGTCCCATTGATTATGGGCAGACGTGTAATTAAATGACCCTCTTGGTTGTAGGCAAATGTCATCTCTTTTGGATTTAAAACCAAATGATAGTGAACCTTGCTCTGATACTAAATTTTAGGATCAAGAGCGGCACTAAGAGGGGGGGGTGAATTAGTGCAGCAAAAAACTTTTCCAATTTTATAAAAATATTTGTTTCCATTAAAATTGATTCCAACGAAAATGGTTTCGATTTAATCTGTTTCAAGGAGAAGTTAAACTTGAAAACTTTCGTAAAAGTGCAAGAGAAGATTAAGGAGATTTGTAGTAATGTAAATTACACAAATGAAAAGCAAACCATAATTTAGAGTGGTTCGGTCAATGTGACCTACATCCACTTTCGGATTCCTTCTCCGACGAGGTCATCGACATCTACTAAAGGTCTTCCTTCAATAGGCGAAAGCCAGCCAACTTTTACACCTCTTTCTCCTTTTGTCAGGTTTAGGAGATAACACTTACAAGTCTCACTCCTCTTTCTTGGATGGTTACAAGGCTAAGAGATGAAGGAGGAGAGCTCTTTCTAACTTTTACAACACTTTTAAGACTCAAGAATTCAAGATTATGCCAATGCTTTTGTGCCCTTTCATACAGAAAAGGGTGGGATTTTTATAGGCCCCAATGACTTCAAAATTGGAGCTAAAAAGTGTCACATCCTTGGATTCCGGGGTACTAGCGGTACCATCGCTGTTATTGGGTGGTACTATCGCCACTGAACTGACACTGGGTAGTACCACCGCCTGACAAGGGTGGTACCACCGTTGGCAGCATTCACTGCCGGTGGTACCACCGCCCAGTCTGGGCAGTACCACCACCCAGAAATCCTAGGGCACTGCTTTCCAAGCGGTGCCATCGCCGGCCATATTTTCAAGGGCTGAATTAGCTACTCAATTCAGCCCTATTAAGGGCCCAGTTGGCCCCTAATTAACTTAGTGGGATTACATCTCAATCCTAACTTAATTTATGCTCTAACTATGATAATTAAGACATAATTACAGCACTTCTTGATCCGGTGTGTTAATTGCTCTTCCGGTGAGCTTCCGACGAACATCCGATGAACTCTCGGCAATGTTTCGATAGACTCCCAGCAATCTCCTGGACTTTACGACGATCTTCTTGGTGAGTTCCAATGAGCTTCTTTGGCAAACTCCTGGACTTCTCGGTTGGTTCTGGTAGAACTTCTGACAAACGTTCGGACTTTCGACAAACTCTCGAACTCCCAATGAGATCTCGATCTTGACTCTGACACAAACCCTGCTTTATGTCTTACTACTATTGTAGTTAATCATGTACACTTTTCATAACATTTAGATTAGATCAAACAAGTTACAATTGACTTCATCATCAAAATCCGAGATTCAACACAAGGACCATGAGATTCTATCCCAATGGACACCTCCTTATACACCTCAACTCAACGGTGTATCTGAAAGGAGAAATCATATACTATTAGACATGGTGCGGTCCATGATGAGCTTCACTGACCTACCCATCTCATTTTAGGATACGCACTAGAGACTACAACTTACCTTCTAAACAGAGTTCCAACTAAGTTGGTAGTGTCTACAACATATGAGATATGAAAAAGGAAGTAGCCTAATCTTAAGGTTGTTAAGATTTGGGACTGCCTTACCCACGTTAAAAAACACAACCCCGATAAGTTGGAATCCAGGATAGAGCAGTGCAAGTTTGTGAGAGATCCCAAAAGAAACTTGTGGGTATTATTTCTATAATCCCGAGGACCAAAAGGACTTTATAGCCAAGAGAGTCATGTTCTTTAAGAATTAACATATTCTTGGCGGAGACAATGGGATCGTGATAGAGTTGACCTAGGTTAGAGAACTTAGCTCAAACATGACTCCACAGCCTGAGTCTGTTCAGGTACCTAAGATATAAGTTTTGACTTTACGTAGGTTCGACAAAGTATCCCATCCTCTTGAAAGATATGTGGGATATATTAGAGGAGTGGATATTGAGGATATCAAACCTCAAACCTACGAGGAGTCTATTACGAGTATAGACTCCGGGAAGTGGCAAGAAGCCATGAATTCTACGATGGATTTCATGTACTCCAACAAGGTTTGGAACCTAGTTGATGCACCCAAGGATATTATACTCATCGGTTGCAAGTGGATCTTTAATAAGAATGTTAGGAAAAGAGTCAGCACTAAGAGGGGGGGTGAATTAGTGCAGCAATAAAAATGATGTCGGTTCAAAACTTCATTACAATTAAATCCGTTTCCGACAAAAAACCATTTCATAAAGGTATTAACTTTGAAAGCATATGGAAGAGCATAGTGGATGTAAAGCAAGTAAAGTGGTTTGTAGTAAAGTAAATTGCAATAAGAGAAACGCAAACTAAATTTTTATAGTGGTTCGGTCGTCGTGACCTACATCCACTTCGTCGATTCCTCTTTCGTCGAGGCCATCGGCATCCACTATCAGTCTTCTTTCAATGAGCGAAGACCAACTACCCTTTTATACCTCTCTTCTCCTTTTCACAGGTTTAGGAGACAACCTTTTACAACCCTCTTTTACAAGGTATCCCTCTCACACCTCCCTTAGAATTCTCTCTAAGCTTTGGGAGGAGGGAACTCAACTTTCTAAGGTTTATAATTTTAGAATCATAGGGTTTTGCTCAATATTTCTTACTTATCCATGCAGGAATAGTTGGGGTATTTATAGGCCCCAAATGGATTCAAATTTGGAGCCCAAAATTCAAACCCCCGAAATTTCAGGGTACCGACGATACCATCGCCTGCACTGGGCAGTACCACCGCTTGCAGCCTGACACTGGGCTGTACCACCACCTAGACTGGTGGTACCACTGCCTAGACAGTCTCAGAGACTGAGTCTGGGCAGTACCACTGCCTAGACTAACGGTACCATCGCCTGACATAGTCTCGGAGATTGTGCCACGATGGTTTCACCTATTTGGTCACTGTTTGGGCCTTTCTATTGACCCAACACAACCCAAACTTGGCCCAACTATCTCCTAATTGGGTTGGCCCAATTCTTGTCCCTATTATGTACTAACTATAAATTTTAAGACATTTACTAAGCTAAACAAAATCCGTAAGTCTAGGTTTCTTACGGCGAGCTTCCGACGATCTTCCGGCGAACTTCCGACGATCTCTCGACAATGTTCCGTGAACTCCCGGCAAGCTCCTGGACTTTATGATGATCTTCTTGGTGAGTTTTGATGAGCTTCTCTAGCAAGCACTAGGACTTTTCGGTCAATTCCGATAGAACTTCCGACGAATGTTCGGACTTCCGACGGACTTCCGACAAACTTCCAATAGAACTTCATCATGCATAACATGATCATACTTCTCCCCCTTTATTATCAACAAAAAGGAGAAGTTACAACTATTAAGTATTTGGACATAGAAGTTCAAATCATTGCAATATAATCATGATCTTCAGTTTTATCATCATGCAAGCTAGCAAATTTAGCATCACTTTACAACATGCATAATCACTAAATCATCATTAATTTTAAAGATATGCAAGATTGCAAAATATGCAAGTTTACATTTTTGTTTCTTAAGATAGGCAATCTATCAATTTTTTGTTGATGTTAAAGATAGCAAGCTCTTTCGTCTCTTTTGAGAAGTGCCATTTTTGCTTCCTTTGCAAAGTATAAGCTAGCAAAATTTTACATTATTTTACAACATGCAAGCTAGCAATTTGGCAAGTGTTACTTCTCTTTGAAGTATGAAGGCTAGCAAGTTTTTTGAAAAAATAATGCAAGATAACAAGCTAGCAAGATACAATGTTTTACATGAAGCAAGCTAACAAGTTTTGCATCTTTTTGCGATATATACATTTGCAATTTTTGCTTCTCTTTAGATGTGCTAGCAAGCAAGCAAGTTTTTCTCCTTACATTTTGTGAGCTAGCAAATTTTACACATATGAAAGTTGGCAAGATTTTGCATTTTTTTTTAGATGAGCAAGCTTTTGCTTCTTCTTGAAGTATGCAAGCTAGCAAAATTTGCTCCCCCTATATCATTTTCAAATATAAGGGAAGAATACAATATTGTAATTATTTTCTCTTTTTATCAATCTTCACATCATGACAAAGGTAAAATATCAACCTTATTTCAATATGTTTGTGTATCATTATAGTTTCAATTTACAACAAGCACAATTTTAAAACATTACACATCATCCTTACTCTATACATGATACTAAAAATAAATCAATCATCATATCATACATGATACTCATAAGCTAGTAAATTTATATCATTTTAGAGCATCAAAACAATATCATGAGTATTTCATGCAATCATATTATCACATGAAGAATATCAAGAAGAATTAGGTGATGAGATATACTTCAAGAATACAAAGCCAAAAAATCATATCATGAAGGATGAGATCATGTGAATACCAAAAGACATGATTCATTTTGACAAATCTCCTCTTAAATATTCAAAGAGAAGTCTTAGGAGATCAAATAATAAAAGATATTCAAATAAAATTTGAAGTCATGAATTTTGAAAAAGATATTCAAATGAAATTTTATGTCATGAATTTTGAAAAAAGATATTCAAATGAAATTTTAAGTCATGAATTTTGAAAAAGATATTCTCTTTAGTAAATCGCAAAAGGAAACGTACGAGAAAAATATTTCAATTCATGCAAAAGAAATCTTATGATTCACATAGAAAAATCTCCTCTTTAGTAAAATACCAAGAAAAATCATAGGAGTACAAAGAAGAGATCTTGATTAAAAAAAATATCTCAAGTAATTCCAATAAACCAAGATCATGATTTTGATAAAACTTATTCAAATTTAGATCATCAAAATCATCAAAATCTCAACATTTCTTTCAAGAGATTCAAAATGGCATAAATAATTTTATTGATCTCTTAGTGAAAAATCGATAAGATAGAGAAAAAGAAAATTTTCAAAAAATGCTTTCCTCCTTTTGTTTCAACTTATTGATTGATTTCATACATGCATTTTCTTTTCTTTCAAATCCATGCATCATTCATTAACACCAAAGAAGAACTTTCAAAAGATCGCAAAAATTATCATGCATAAGTTCGAAATATAAACTCGTTAAGCATGCTTTCAAGTCACCATTATATTTTCATTAAGATATATTTTCATTTTTATGTGTTTTATTTTAAGTGACTGATTTCATATAAGCATGATCAAGATTTTTTTTTTTTGTATGAAAACATACATCATAGTTTAAAATTGAAAAGGCCATGTTTATTATTGTAAAAATCGATAATCCATAAATTTTAAGAATCATCATGCATAAATTCGAAACATAAACTTATTAAGCATAATATCAAATCATTACTTCAAATCAAACATGATTTCATTAATCATAGAGCATCTTCAATCAAAATCGAGAAATAATATGATTCATCTTGTTAGGTGTACAAGCATTAGATTTATATCTAACATTCTATTGCATTATTAAAAAAACATGATTTCATAAAGCATTTTTAATCAAAATTATTTTGTTTGTTTATCATAAAATATATAATTTTTATGATTACTTTTAAAATCACTAGAAAGGTAAGCATGATCCAATTTTATTTTTGCATTTTCATTAAACATGCAATTCAAAAAAATATAATTTTTCTAAACTAATTTAAGAACAACTCATGAAAAGCATTATGTAATTTCAAAATAAATTAAAGGAGTTTCATTTGAGTTGTTTACCTCATTATCGAATGTCGTTAAGGCATAGTTTGCCACCTTGCCTTTGTTGATTTTCTTCTTGTCTTCGGATGAGCTCAATTCATCCAAAGTCACTTCTTCTTCTTTTTAAGTTCATTTTTTATTTTCAATTCTAATTTTAAAAATTTCATAAGGAGTTCAAGTTCACCATCACTAGAACTTATGCTCGAGTGGTCTTTAATTATTCTAAGTTTAAAATCCTTCCTATTCTTTGGAAGGTGGTTCTCAAATTCTTTACATGCATTGCACATTATTTCATAGGGCATCAAAGACCCTATAAATTCTTTAATTGGAAAATGATTCAAGTTCTTTAATTCTTGTATTGCCGTTATTTTTGAATCCTAATTTTTAGAAAGTAATCATAAAATCTTGTTAACGAGTTTAAAATCTGAAAAACTTCTATCAAGTGCTTTTAAACCATTGACGACATCCGTAAAATGGGTGTACATGTCTCCAATGGTTTCACTTGGTTTCATATGAAATAGTTCAAAATCATGCATTAAAATATTGACTTTAGAATCTTTTACTCCACTCATGCCTTTGTGTGTGATTTTGAGAGTGTGCCATATTTCGAAAGTCGTTTCGCAAGTAGAAACTTAATTAAACTTAGTTTTATCCAAAGCGCAAAATAGAGCGTTCATAGCTCTAGCATTTAAGGAAAAAGTCTTCTTCTCCAAATCATTCCAATAGTTTATTGGAAGAGAAGACCTTTGAAAATCACTTTCGATAATATTCCATAAATTCAAATCCAACAAAAGTAAGAAAACTCTCATTTGAGTTTTCCAATATGTGTAGTCCGTCCCATTGAACAAGGGAGGATGAATGAGAGAGTGACCCTCTTGAAAGTCGAAAAGAGTCATTTCACTTGGGTGTTAAACCAAATGAGAAATACGAGGCTCTGATACCAATTGTTAGGAAAAGAGTCAGCACTAAGAGGGGGGGTGAATTAATGAAGCGGTAAAAATTACGTCGGTTTAAAACTTCGTTACGATTAAATTCGTTTCCGACGAAAAATAGTTTCGTAAATGTATTAACTTTGAAAGCATACGGAAGAGCATAGTGATGTAAAGCAAGTAAAGTGATTTGCATTAAAGTAAATTACATAAGAGATACGCAAACCAGATTTTTAGTGGTTCGGTCGTCGTGACCTACATCCACTTCGCCAATTCCTCTTCTGTCGAGGCTACCGGCATCCACTATCAGTCTTCTTTTAATAGGTGAAGACCAACTACCCTTTTACACCCCTCTTCTCTTTTTCACAGGTTTAGGAGATAATCTTTTACAACCCTCTTTTACAAGGTATCCCTCTCACACCTCTCTTAGAACTCTCTCTAAGTTTTGGGAGGAGAGAACTCAACTTTCTAAGGTTTACAACTTTAGAATCATAGAGTTTTACTCAATATTTCTTACTTATTATTGGGAAAATCCTATTAAAGCGAAATAATTCTTTTCCCTCTTTGTGTATCAAAATGGGTTCCTCATCAAAATACCAACTTGATATCAAAATGTAAATATCAACCAGCACAGCATAAATAATAGAGTAATAAATTAATCACACAATGAGACCAAATCTTTTAACGTGGAATACTAATGTGGGAAAAATCACGGGACCGTAGTCCACCTCAAACTTTCACTATAAATAATAATGATAACAGGTTTACAGTAAATCTTCTCTAGAATAACCAGAGGATCACAATAACATCAAGAACATAGATCTTGACTTAAGAATAGCATATCATCATCACATAGGATGGATCTAGAATTCTAAGTCTCACAAAGTGAGTATAGTAGGAAAATACCTTAGAGAGAGTAAACTATAAATCAACACCATTAGGATTGTAGAGCTTACTGTAAGGATTCTCTGCATAAAATTTAGGCTAAAACTGACAACGTTTAGCCACTGATCATCAAGTAGAAAACTCAATATCCTAATTTTTCTCTCCTTTTTCTCTCTCTTTCCTCTCTCTCTCTCTCTCTCTCTCTGAGCGTCGTCGTTGCTCGTTGTGTGCTCTCCCTGCACTCTTTCGCTTGCTACCCTATTTCACTTTTTAATTTCCTTTTGATTAATGATTTGGGCTCAATAGGCCCAATTGTCCAAGCCCACATATGGGCTGGACCCAACAATTCTCCCCCTCTAGCACATGTGGTGGGCTGTACCAAGCTCGCTCTTTGCCTATATGCTTCAAGCTTCTTCTTAGGCAAAGACTTTGTTAACATATCTGAACCATTCTCATTGGTATGTACTTTTTTCAACTATAATTCTTTCATCTCAAGTGCATCATGAATCTAGTGATATCTCACATCAATATGCTTGGATCTAGATCCTTGCAGGCTTCAGTAATTGCTATGTATACTGCTTCTATGGTTGATAGAGCAACACAATTCTGTAACTTTGATTTCCAAGAGATTGCTCCTCCTGCAAATGTCATCAAAAACCTCGAAGTGGACTTCCTAGAATCAGTATCACCTGCCATATCTGCATCTGTGTAGCCTTCTAACATAAGTTTATCATTGCCAAAACATAAACATAACCTGGAAGTACCTCTTAGATATCTTAATATTCATTTCACTACTACCAAATATTCCTTTCCAGGATTAGAGAGAAATCGATTGGCAACACCAACTATATGAGCTATATCTGGCCTAGTACAAACCATAGCATACATCAAACTGCCTACTGTAGATGAGTAAGGCACTCTGGACATTTCTTCTTTTTCTTTTTCGCTTGTAAGACATTATTTCGGACTAAGCTTGAAATGACCTGCAAGTGGAGAACAAACTGCTTTGGCTTTACTCGTGTTGAATCTTTCAAGAACCTTTTCAATGTAAGTCTCCTAAGATAGTCAAATCTTTCTTTTCTTTCTATCACGAAGAATCTTCATGCCAAGTATTTTGTTTCACCAATCCCAAGTCTTTCATGGCAAAAGAATTAGCTCTCTTTTAAGCTTTTCAATTTTACTAGCATCATGGCCAATAATCAGTATATCATCATCAGTATATCAACATATAGCAGGAGAATAATGAAATCATCATCTGAAAATTTCTTCATAAATACATAATGATCAGATGTGGTTCTATCATACCCTTGGCTCATCATAAAGGAATCAAACTTCTTGTACTACTATCTAAGTGCTTGTTTGAGTCCATATAAGCTTTTCCTAAGCTTACACATCATATTTTCTTTTCCCTAAAAATTTGTTGTTTTCACATCAAGTTGCTCAACTTCTAAATTTAAGCGGGCAACCAAACCAAGAACAACTCGGATAGAGGACATTTTCACCATAGGAGAAAATATTTCTTCAAAGTCAATACCTTTCTTCTGATTGAATCCTTTCACAACTCGTTGTGCCTTATATCTTTGTTGTTAGCTATTATTTTCAGACTTTAACTTGTAAACTCACTTATTCTTAAGAGCTTTCTTCTCTTTAGGCAACTTTACCAAGTCATAGGTGTGGTTCTCATGCAAGGATCTCGTCTCTTTTTTCATGGCTTTAACCCACTCATTCTAATGCTCAAGTAGAATAGCTTCTTGGTAAGTTTCTGGCTCTCCCCCATCAGTAAGCATAACATACTCATGTAGAGGATATCTGGTAGATGGTTGTCTCTCTCTAATGGATCTTCTCAATGGAATCTCAACTAGTGGTGGAGGTGCTTGTTCAGTTGGTTCTGCATCATTAACTGTAGGAGTATCATCACTTATATTCTTACCATGATCTTCTTTTTCATCTCCCCCATGATCATCATGAATTTCTGGACCCAAACTCCAAGGAATATAAACAGAGGTTTCTGGCTTCTCAACATTATCACCATCATCAAACAATTGGTCTTCCAGAAATACAATATCTCTGCTTCTAATAATCTTCTTGTTTACTGGATCCTATAATCTGTATCCAAACTCTTCATGACCATATCCCAAGAAGATACATGCTTTTGCCTTACTATCAAGCTTAGACCTTTCATCTTTGGGAATATGAACAAATTCTTTACACCCAAAGACTCTCAAATGATTATAAGATATATCTTTTCTTTTCCATATTCTCTCTGGAACATCACCTTTCACAGGAACTGATGGAGAAAGATTTATTAGGTCAATTGTAGTTCTCAAAGCCTCCCCCCAAAATGACTTAGGTAACTTAACATGGGAAAGCACCTTTCTTTAATGGTTCTATTCATCCTTTCTGCTGTTAGGATCAGAGCGGCACTAAGATGGGGGGGGTGAATTAGTGCAGCGGTAAAGTGTGATAAATTTTTGACGATTTAAACACTTTCGGAAACTTCGTACGATAAAAGTAACGTTTTCGTTTGAAACTATTTCGATTGCGTTTTAACTTGAAGAGATAAGTAAGACGGAGACAAAGAAGTAGAGCATTAAAGTGCAAATGGTTTGCAGTAATATAAATGACAATAAGTAAATGCAAACCAGAGATCACGCCGATTTTACAATGGTTCGGTCAAATGACCTACATCCACTTGTGAGGCCCCTCTTCGATGAGGCTCCCACCTTCCACTAGCAAATCTCTTGAAATTGAAGGGCAAATACCCCTCTTACAACTTTTTACAAGCGGTTCACTCTCTTATAGATTTTCAGCAAGAAAGAAGGAGATGAACACTAGCAAATTGAAAACAAGACTAGCAAAGACTTTTCTAAGACCTTTCTCTCAAACAATTACTGCTCAAAAAGTTGTAATCTCAGTTGAGATTTGAGGGGTATTTATAGGCCTCAAGATGATTCAAATTTGGGCTCCAAAATTTGAATTCTCTTTGGGTTCCCGATGCTGGCGGTGCCACCGCCTGTCAGTGGCGGTGCCACCGCCTGTCACTGTCAGACATTGACAGTGCTGGGCGGTGCCACCGCCCAGCTCTCGGGTGCTGGGCGGTGCCACCGCCTAGTCCAATTCAGCTCACTGGTTGGGCTCCAAACTTGGCCCAAACCAGTCCGAACTCGGGCCCAATTGGCCCCTACTTGGGTTATAGGATTAACACCTAATCCTAACCCTAATTAACGTGCTAACTACGAATTTAAAGACATTTTCTAAGCTATTACAAAGTCCATAAGTCAAGACTTCTTCCAGCGAGCTTCCGGCGAACTTCCGACGGTCTTCCGATAAACTCTCGGAAACCATTCTGTGGACTCCCGGCAAGCTCCTAGACTTCACGATTTGATCTTGGCGAGTTCCAACGAGCTTCTTCGGTAAGCTCCGATCTTTCTCGGTGAGCTCCGCGAACTTCCAACGAACCTTCCGGCGAGCTTCCGAAAAACCCTTCGGCAAGCTCCCTACTCATTCTCGGCTAGTTCCGGTAGCATTCCCGACGAACCTTCGGACTTCCGTCGAACTCTCGAACTCCCAACGAATCCTTCGCGCTTGACTCCAGCACTTTGTTTCGCTTTATGTCTTCATCGTTATTGTAGTTAATCCTGCACACATAAACCAAAACTCAACTCCGATCTAGACAATTATTACAATGCGAATTGACATTCTGTTGCCCGGCACATCATTGGTTGGCGCTTCGTCCGATTCTTCGGTGCATCGTTCTCTCTTGCGGCTTGTTGCCCAATCGGCGGTTGACCTCCACAACCCCGATATCCTTGGCGCAATTTCGCTCTCCTTGGCCCGATGCCCGACGTCCGAAGCATTCAGCCATCCAATATCCTGACGTGATCTCTTCCGGCGCAACGTTAATTCCTCCTGCGTCAACTGTCTAAACCTGATCGAGTAGACCTGCATCGCTCAAAATGCAGTTTAAATCATAAACACATATCAAGTGGTTTCATCATCAAAATACGAGATTCAACATCTGCCATACTGTTCTGCTAAGGAGTTTTAGGAACTGTTTTCTTAAGCCAGATACCATGGAACCTGCAATAATTCTCAAAAGGACCCCTATACTCGCCACCATTATCTGATCGAATATACTTTAGCTTTCTACTAGTTTCTCTTTCAACACTAACATGGAACTCTTTGAAAATATCGAGTACTTGGTCTTTAGATTTCAAAACAAAAGCCCACACTTTTCTAGAATGGTCGTCAATAAAGGTAACAAAATAAAGAGTACCTCAAAGAGTTCTAGTTTGCATAGTACAAATATCAATATGAATTAAATCAATAACATCTAATCTTCTAGATGATGAATATGTATAAAATGCAACTCTGTGTTTTTCCAACTAAGCAATGATCACAAGATTTAAGAGATGTACCTTGCAACTCTGGTAAGAACTACTTTATAGCAAGAGTTTGAAGTCCCTTCTCGCTGATATGACTAAGCCTCTTGTGTCAAGGATCTATACTCACCCTTTTGAATTGCATTAATCTCTTCTTTATATAGCTTAGCTTCCATGATATAAAAAGAGTTAAGCTTCTTTCCTCTTGCCATAATTAGATAACCTTTAGTGAGTTTCCATTTGCTTTCACCAAATTAATGTGCAAAGCCCTCATCATCAAGTTTGTCTATAGATATCAAGTTAAGATGAATATCTGGAATATGTCTTACATCTTTGAGTATCAATTTGCTCCCAATACTGGTCTCTAAGCAAATATCTCCAATACCCACAATCTTAGATGTACCACTGTTTCCCATTCTAACATTACCAAAATCACCAACAGTCTAAGATCTAAAGAAATCACCATGAGAAGTAACATGAAATGAAGCACCAGAATCAATTACCTAGTTACTGTCCTGAGCTGCAAGACTAACAGAACCATCATCACAAACAATAGTGATATTACATTCAATAGCAACTGTATTGGTCTCTTTCTCATTTTTCTTCATTTCATTCTGTTCTTGCTTCCAAAACCTACACTCTTTCTTCATGTGACCTGGTCTGTTATAGTGAAAACATTTGATATCTCTTCTAGACTTGGATCTTCCTCTATAACCATGTGGATTTCTGCTATGACTTCTTCCACGTCTTTCTTGTTTTTCAGTAACAAATGCACCAGAAGAAGATTCACCCTGTTCTTTCCTTCTGGCATCTTCATTTAGCAAACTGTCTTTAACCATATCTATTATAGAGTCCTCTCTGGCGTAGAGTTACAAATTGTCACCATATACGTTTTTCAACTTTCTAGTAAAGAGCTGAGAAGTAGTAATCCTTGCATCTCATCATCTATATTTATTTTCATAGCAACAAGCTTATTTGCAAGACTCTGAAATTGGCTTATATACTCAATAATGTTACCATCATCTTTATACTTCAAATTTACAAGTCTTCTGAGGAGAGAAATTCTATTTCCCACTGTCTTTTTCGCAAAGAGATGTTCTAACTTTTGCCAAACAACATCAGCTTTGGTTTCATCTGAAATATGCTCATGCAAGTTTATATTCATCCATCTTCTAATATAGGCAATAGCTTTTCTATGTTCAACTTCCCATTCTTCATCATCCATAGTAGAAGATTTATCTTTAACCTTGATGGGCTTATACAAATCTTTGCAATAAAGCATATCTTCCATCATACACTTCCAAGTGGAATAATTTGATGAGTTCAATTTAATCATACCATATGACTACTCCATTTCAACCATTTCAATCACACAAGAAAAAAGTAGCACCAAAAAACCTGTTGCTCTAATACCACTTGTTGGGAAAAACATGTTAAAGCGGAATAATTCTTTTCTCTCTTTGTGTATCAAAATGGGTTCCTCATCAAAATACTAACTTGATATCAAAATGCAAATATCAACTAGCACAGCATAAACAATAGAGCAATAAATCAATCACACAATGAGACCAAATCTTTTAACGTGGAAAACCCAATGTGAGAAAAACCACAGGACCGTAGTCCACCTTAAACTTCCACTATCTATAATAATGATAATAGGTTTATAGTAAATCTTCTCTAGAATAGCCAGAGGATCACAATAATGTCAAGAACATAGATCTTGGCTCAAGAATAGCATATCATCATCACATAGGATGGATCTAAAATTCTAGTTCTCACAAAGTGGGTATAGCAGGAAAATACTTTGGAGAGGGTAAACTGCAGATCAACACGTTAGGATTATAGAGCTTGCTGCAAGGATTCTCTGCATAAAATTTGGGCCAAAACTGATAACTTTTGGCCACTAATCGTCAAGTAAAAAACTCAATATCCTAATCTTTCTCTCTCCTTTTTCTCTCTCTTTCCTCTCTCTCTCTAAGCGCCCTCATTGTGCGCTCTCCTTGCACACTTTCATTTGCTACCCTATTTTACCTTTTAATTAATGATTTGAGCTTCAAAGGCCCAATTGTCCAAGCTCACATATTGGTTGGACCCAATACTTATCCATACAGAAATAACTAAGGTATTTATAGGCCCCAAATAGATTCAAATTTGGAGCCCAAAATTCAAACCCCCAAACTTTTAAGGTACGGGCGGTACCACCACCTACACTGGGTGGTACCACCGCCTACAGCCTGACACTGGATTGCACCACCACCCAGAATGGCGATACTATCGCTTGACATAGTCTCGGAGATTGTGCCACGACAGTTTTACTTGTTTGGTCACTATTTGGCCTTTCTCTTGACCCAACACAATCTAAACTTGGCTCAACTATCCCCTAATTGGGTTGGCCCAATTCTAATCCATATTATGTGCTAACTATAAATTTTAAGATATTTACTAAGCTAAACAAAGTCTATAAGTCTAGGTTTCTTCCGGCGAGCTTCCGGCGATCTTCCGATGAACTTCCGATGATCTTTCGACAAAATTCTGTGGACTCCCGGTAAGCTCTTGGACTCTATGATGATCTTCTTAGTGAGTTTTGATAAGCTTCTTTGGCAAGCTCTAGGACTTCTCGATCAATTCCGACAGAACTTTCGACGAACTCTCGAACTCCCAATGAAATCACATTCTTAACTCTGGGACTTCATTTTGCTTTATGCCTTGCTATCGTAGTTAATCCTGCATATATAAAAACACACTTCGATCTAGACAATTATTACTAAGCATGAATCATGTTGTCTGGTATGTCATTGCTCCATCGACACTTTATCCGATTCTTCGACGCATCATCCTCTCTTGCGGCCTATTGCCCAATCGGCTAGTTGACCTCCGCAACTCTGATATCCTTGGCACAATTTTTACTCTTCTTAGCCTGATGCCCAAATCCATGGCCCAAAGCATTCTGTCAATATGTTATCCGATCCTCCAGCTAGACGTCCAATCTTTTGACATGTTCCACTAGCCCAACATGATTCTTCCTGCTTTAATTGTCTCATCCTGATCAAAGCATCCTACATCACTCAAAACATAGATCAATTCATAAACACTTATCAATTGGTTTCATCATCAAAATATGAGATTCAACAAAGAAGATCGGAGTAGATAAAAAGGTAGAGACCTATAAAGTAAGTCTAGTGGTTAAAGGGTATAATCAAAAGCAATGTATTGACTTTGACGAAACATTCTCACCCGTAGCCATGCTAAAATCCATCTGAATTCTTTTGGCTACTGCAGCACACTATGATTATGAGATCTAACAGATGGATGTGAAAATGGTGTTACTCAATGGCAACCTTGAGGATGAGGTATATATGATACAACCTGAGGGATTCGTGTCTAAGGACTATCCAGATAAGGTATATAGATTATTTAGGTCCATTTATGAATTGAAGCAAGCTTCCCTAAGTTAGAACATAAGATTAGATGGGGCAATCAGATCTTATGACTTCGTTAAGAATGAAGATGAGCCTTGTATATACAGGAAGGTAAGTGGGAGCGCTATCACCTTCTTGGTGTTATATGTGGATGACATCCTGATCAATGGGAATGATATAGGAATGTTATCCATAGTAAAGACTTGGTTACCTAGACACTTCTCCATGAAAGACTTAGGGGAAGCATCCTATATCTGGAGGATTTGGATATATAGAAATAGATCTATATAGCTTGTCCTAGTCCAGGTACATAGACACTATTATCAAAAGGTTTGGAATAAAAAATTCCAAGAGCGATCTCATACCGATGAGATATGGGATATCGCTTTCTTAGAGTATATCCCCAAAGACTCCTGAAGAAAGGGCGAACATGGATAGGATACCCTATGCCTTAGCGATAGAGTCTATCATGTATGTCATGCTATATACCAAGCATGATATGGCGCATGCTCTAAGTGTCACGAGCAGGTATCAGGCATATCTAGGCTTGGAGCACTAGAAAGTAGTAAAGTGTACCCTTAAGTACTTATAAAGAACTAAAAATCTTTTACTAGTATATGAAAGTAGTAGCCTTAGGGTTAAAAGCTACACGGACTCAATATTTTAGTCTGATGTCAATGATATCAATTCAAATTCGGGGTATGTGTACACCCTGAATGGAGGAGAAGTATGCTAGAAGAGTTTCAAGTAAGATACTACTGCTGACTCGACCACAGAGGCGAAGTACATTGCTATAGTAGAGGCAACAAAGGAGGGAGTTTAGATGAAGAAGTTTATCACAGATCTAGGAGTCGTGCCGGGTGGGCAACAAGCAACTGATTCTCTTATATTGCGATAACAACGGGGCAATTACTCAAGCGAAGCAACCTAGGTTTCATCAAAAGTCTAAGCATGTTTTAGGGAGGTTCCACCTGATCAGAGAGACCGTGACCTGAGGAGATGTAGTAGTGAAAAGGGTTTCATCTGAAGATAGCATCACAAATCCACTAACAAATTCATTATCTCATATTATCTTTAAGCGTTGTAGGAGTATGATGGGGATCAGACACATAAGTGATTTATTTTAGGTTAAGTGAAAGATTGCTGATCATAAGTGCCCTACAAGTCAATCACATGAGTGATGACACATGTGACATGATATGCATTCTTTCTACTTATTATATTATTTGATATTTTAGTACTTTATATTGCCTGTTGCAAGAATATATTATGATGTCCATGAATCTATGCAATGGGAATTGGATCGTGATGGGATCATGATAATGAGATTGATTCACCTTTAAACACAGATCCTAAATAATCTCGATCATAGGTTACTCGAGAGAGACATCGAGATAACCGAATAGACTGTTGTACTGTATACCCATACACATGATAGAGGCAGTTGGTCTCATAGTTGCTCGTGTAGGGACACTAGGGCTATAGTGCAAGTGCTCATTGTAGAATGAGTTCATTGATTGATCTACTCACGGAATGATGGATGGTTAATGATACCTCATTGATAGATAGCGATTTCGTTGTCCCAATGGTGTATTTGGTCCTTAGACTAGAGACACCAAGGATGTCTTATATGAGTAATCCACTCTTTGACACTGGACTTATAGGCCTGGAAGTTTTAGATCTAGCACAACCAGGCATCGAGAGTGGTAGCCAACTTTACGAGGGCTATTGAGTATCAATAGAGGATCATCCACTATCGATGTCATGAGAGGAATATCTCATGTGTTATCGCTTAGACAAATCACTAGCCAGGGTCATTTGGATTGAGAGAGAAAGAGTTCTCGAGAGAATCCGATTAGAGCGAGACTCGAGTAGAAACGGTATGGACCTGATAGTACCATACCCTATATACGGTCTTTGGGGTATTAGCTAGATGGAGGACTATAGATACATAGTAATTGAGGATAGACAAGTCCAATAGATTGGATTCCCCTGTATCGTCTAGGGACTATGGCATAGTGGCATAGTATGCCCGTAGTCGATGAGTCGAGTGAATTATTATGGATATAATAATTCATTGAGCCAGAAGGAGTTCTAACAAGTATAATTCATGGCTAGCTTGATATTGGGCTAAGAGGGTCATACACATATGGTAGGTATTACAACGAGTAAAGGTTTGGATATGAGATATGCTAGTCATAGATGCCCAGCAAGCCAATCACGTGAGTGATGGCACGTGTGACTTGATACAGAATCTTTTTGCTTATTATATTTTGGCGTATATCACTTTATAACTATTGCATAAATGCATATATATATATATATATATATATATATATATATATATATATATATATATATATATATATATATATATATATATATATATATATATATATATATATATATATATATATATATATATATATATATATATATATATATATATATATATATATATATATATATATATATATATATATTCTGATGTCCTTGGATTTGTGCAATGGGAATCGGACCGTGATGAGATCACGATAATGAGATCGATTCACCTTTAAACACATATCCTAAATAATCCCGGTCATAGGTTACTCGAGAGGGACATCGTGATAACCGGATAGACTGGTGTGCTGTATACCCGTCCATATGATGGATGCAGTTGGTCTCATAGCTGCTCGTTTAGGGACACTAGGGATACAGTACAGGTGCTCATTGGAGAATGAGTTCACTGATTGATCCGCTTACGGAATGCTGGATGGTTGATGATGCCTTATTGTCAGACAGCGATTCCGTAGTCCTAGTGGTGTATCTGGTCCTTAGACTTGAGACACCAAGGATGTCCTGTATGAGTGCTCCACTTTTTGATACCAGACTTATAGGTTTGGCTGTCCCAGATCTAGTACAGCTGGTCATTGGGAGTGGTAGTCGATCTTACGAGGGCTATTGAGTGTCGATAGAGGATCATCCACTCTCGGCGTCATGAGAGGAATATCCCATGTGTTCTTGCTCAGACAAATCCCTGGCCAGGGTCATTCGGGTTGAGAGAGAAAGAGTTCTCTAGGAGAATCCGATTAGAGCGAGACTCGAGTAGAAACCGTATGGGTCTGACAGCACCATGCTCGATATACGGTCTCTGGGATATTAGATGGATGAGGGACTATAGGTACATGGTAACTGAGGACGGAGAGGTCCAATGGATTGGATTCCCCTGTATCATCTGGGGACTAGGCGTAGTGACCTAGTACGTTCGTAGTCGATGAGTTGAGTGAATTATTACAGAGATAATAATTCATTGAGTTAGAAGGAGTTCTGACATTTATGACTCATGGCCAGCTCGATATTGGGCCTAGAGGGTCACACACATATGGTAGGCATTGCGATGAGTAGAGGTTCGGATATGAGATATCTGACGGAGCCCTTATCTTATTGGATGCAGATCCAATACCCACTAGGGGAGGACCCATTAGGGTTTGACAGGGGACCTCTATAAATAGGAGGGATTCAGAGCCTCATAGGCTAGAGCCTTTGCTTGCCTTTCCTATTCTCCTCTCCACCTCAGAGCAGGTCTGGTGTTTTGAGGAGTGTCGTCGTAACCCTGCTGTGTGGATCACCGCTAGAGAGGAGGACGCTTGACCTCCTTCACCCTCTCCTAAGGATCTGTAAGGAAACAGGGATATACGATCTCCCTAGGTAACACAATCTACTATATACGCAGTTTTGAGTTTTGCGGATTTTGCGCACCAATCTTCGCACGACGACGAACATCTCTTTGGGAATCGGGGATTTTGTTTTCTTGTTCTTCCGCTGCGCATATGATGTCGCCCCCAAGATTTCCCAACAGTGGTATCAGAGCCAGGTTGTTCGTGCGAATGATTGGTTTTGAACTGCGTGTGTTGTGTTTAGGAAGAATTTTGACGTCAAAATCGTTGACGCAAAAACAGGGAAGGGCAGCAACAGTTGCTGCCCTCGATCTGCGTGCGTGAAGCGCAAGCGAAGGCGGGCAGCACAGGGGCTGCGTCTGCAGCAGCAGGCTTGCGTCCGGCGGGGCTAGCAGCCCGCGGGCAGAGGCGCCTGCGGCCGCTTCTCCCGCGGGGTGAGACGCCATAGGGCAGCGGCGCCTGCCGCCTGCAGAACCGCCCGCGGAGGCGGCGGCGCCCACCTGCAGCGGTAGCGCCGCCAGCGGGCGTGCCGCCTGCAGGCGAGGGCAGCGCCCTCGCCCCGCCGCACAGGCCGCCGCCAGCAAATATTAATTAATTAAAAGGTTTAGTTGATTATTATTTTTATCCAAATTACGAAAATACGAAAATACCCTTAGGAATTGAGAAATTCCCTATATGTCCCTGATTTCAGAAAATATTAATTAATTAAAAGGTTTAGTTGATTATTATTTTTATTATTATCTAGTAGTCCTACATTATGATGATTATTTATACATGTGATGTATGATGTGTGGACGGATGATCATGGACCGTGTGATGTGTGTACTTGTGATTATTATTATTGAGGTCTGCGAGCCTCCATTATATTTCTCGTTTATTGTCGGGCCTGCGTGCCTATGATTAAGTTGTAATCACATGAGGAGGCGCAGCGGGAGCGTGGATACGATAGCGGGACCCATGAGACGGACGATCGTGATGCATGGAGATGCATCAAGATGTCGACGGAACCGACGAGGACGAGATGGACGATCACAGGGCATGGAGATGCACCGTTGCACACATAGATCTTGATGTGAGTGATTAGACCTACTGGCTCGGGCCTAATCATATTAGGTTGTGATCCATGATCATCTGGTGTGATTGCTTATACACATACTAGATATATATATATTTGCATGTGATGTAGATATATATTAAATATGTATATGTGTGACATGTCATATTACGAGACCAAATCATATAAACATCTCTCGATAATATTAAGTCGGTAAACGTGAGGCAATTAGATTGACCCACGTGGCCTTCCATCGTTATGAGTAGGAACCGATTCCCGGTGTAGGTTGAGTTGGTCGAGTCCCTCGAGACTCACCTATATCTCGATTCGCTATCTTGCTTACGACATAGAGATGTCACCGGTGACCTGAGGGCATGGTATGCTTGGTCGAGTCACTCGAGGGTATATCATCAAATCAGACTCATCTTGTAACAAAGGTGTTGACTTAACCAAGCATCATGGTTGGTCGAGTTCCTCAAGGCCATGGTGATTCGGAGGCTGAACAGGACGGGAATCACAAGGAGTTGTGATCGGCAAGAGTTGGTCGAGTCCCTCGAGGTTACACTAAGACACTGATTGGATCCTGATCCCCACTAGAAGTCTGCTGGAGACTTCCGTTTCACGTGCTGAGGGTGTCGCGTGACTCGTTAGTAAAATAGTGGGAGCATATTAAGATAGAAGTCCATATCTTGATAGTTTATTTCTTGCAAAATCTGCATGTTATTCATTTCTGCTGCATCTTTATTTTCAGAAAATGTCGCTTTCAAATCCCTTACGTGACATACTTGATGTCAACCGCCTCACTGGTCCAAATTATACGAATTGGCTCCTAACTTGAGAATTGTTCTCACAGCGGAGAAAATCATGTACGTCCTTGATATAGTGATGCCTATGCCCGAAGAAGGGGCAAACGAGGATGAGATCGCTCGCTACGTGAAGTACATTGATGACTCCACTCTTGCTTAGTGCTATATGTTGGGCTCTATGACTCCTGAGGTATAGAGACAACATGAAAAGATGGATGCCAGATCCATTCTCCTACATGTCCGTAAATTGTTTGAGGAACAGGGAAGGACTCAACGATATGAGATATCCAAGAGCCTTTTCCACGCTAGGATGATTGAGGGGACACCGGTTCAGAACCATGTCCTAAAGATGATTGAGTGGATAGAGAAACTCACAGGTCTAGGAATGGTCCTAGAGGATAACTTGTGTGTGGACATTGTGCTTCAGTCCCTACCAGATTCCTTTTCACAGTTCATAATAAATTTTAATATGAACAAGCTTGAGGTGACTCTCCCAGAGCTCCTCAATATGTTGAGGGAGGCAGAGAGTACTATTAAGAAAGAGAAGCCAGTTCTCTACACTGGTGAGACTAGAAAGAAAAGGAAAGCAGAAAGGTCCCTTAAGAAGGGAAAGGGCAAGGGCAAACCAGGTAAAGCAAAGGTTGCTAAGAAAGACCCAGCAAAGGAAAAGGCCAGTGCTTCCACTGTGGTAAAGATGGGCACTGGAAGAGAAACTGCAAAGAGTACCTTGCAGAGAGGGCGAAATAGAAGCTTAGAGAAGCTTCAGGTACATTCATGATCAATCTCCAATTGTTAGATTTTTGTGATAGTGCATTGGTATTGGATACCATTATTGTTTATCACATCTACAATTTATTGTAAATTCTAGCAAAGCCGAGGGGAGATTGACGAGAGGAATATTGCATAAAGGTTTGTTTATGCAAGACACTACTACACATATCATGAATGTAAGTGTCTAAGAGGAAACGAGATGAGGTGAACAGTGCATACCTATGACATTGTAGGCTAGGTCATATCCATGAGGGAATGATTCAAAAGTTGCTAAATGATGGATATCTAGATCCATTTGACTATGTGTCATATGCAACTTGCGAGCCTTGCCTTCGTGGAAAACTGACCAACTCTCCATTTAGTGGAACTGGAGAGAGAGCCACTGAGCTGTTGGAACTCATACATAGTGATGTATGTGGACCCATGTCAACTCATGCCATTGGTGGTTACTCCTACTTCATTACCTTTACTGATGATTTCTCAAGGTATGGATATGTGTACTTAATGAAGTACAAGTCCGAGGCCTTTGAGAAATTCAGAGAGTATAAGAATGAGGTGGAGAACCAGACTGGAAAGAGTATCAAAACTCTTCGATCAGATCGAGGAGGTGAGTACTTAAGTACAGAGTTTACTCAGTTCCTTAAGGACCATGGGATATTATCCCAATGGACACCTCCTTATACACCTCAGCTCAATGGTGTCTCTGAAAGGAGAAATCGTACGTTATTAGATATGGTACGATCCATGATGAGTTTCGTTGACCTACCCATCTCATTCTGGGGATATGCCCTAAAAACCACAGCTTACCTTCTGAACAGAGTTCCAACTAAGTCGGTAGTGTCTACACCATATGAGATATGGAAATGGAAGAAGCCTGATCTTAAGGTTGTTAAGATTTGGGGCTGCCCTGCCCACGTTAAAAGACACAACCCCGATAAGTTAGAATCAAGGACAGAGCGATGCAAATTTGTGGGATACCCCAAGGAAACTTGTGGGTATTATTTCTATCATCTCGAGAACCAAAAGGTCTTTGTAGCTAAGAGAGCAGTGTTCCTTGAGAAGGAACACATTCTTGGCGGAGACAGTGGGAGAATGATAGAGTTGAGCGAGGTTGGAGAACCAAGCTCAAGCACCACTCTACAGCCCGAGTCTGTTCAAGTACCTAATACACAAGTTTCAACTTTACGCAGGTCTGATAGAGTATCCCATCCTCCTGAGAGATATGTGGGACATATTAGAGGAGAGGATGTTGAGGATATTGATCCTCAGACCTACGAGGAGCATATTATGAGTATAGACTCTGGGAAGTGGCAAGAAGCCATGAATTCTAAGATGGATTCTATGTACTCCAATAAGGTTTGGAACCTAGTTGATGCGCCCGAAGGTATTGTACCCATCGGTTGCAAGTGGATCTTTAAGAAAAAGATCGGAGTAGATGGAAAGGTAGAGACCTATAAAGCAAGGCTAGTGGCTAAGGGGTATCGTCAAAGGCAAGGTGTTGACTACGACGAAACCTTCTCACCCGTAGTAATGCTAAAATCCATCAGAATTCTATTGGCTATTGCAGCACACTATGATTATGAGATCTGGCAGATGGATGTGAAAACCGCATTCCTCAATGGGAACCTTGAGGAGGAGGTGTATATGATGCAACCTGAGGGATTCGTGTCCAAGAACTGCCCAGATAAGGTATATAGGTTGCTTAGATCCATTTATGGACTAAAGCAAGCTTCCCGAAGTTAGAACATAAGATTTGATGAGGCAATCAGATCTTATGACTTCGTTAAGAACGAAGATGAGCCTTATATGTACAGGAAGGTAAGTGGGAGTGCTATTACCTCTTTGGTGTTATATGTGGATGACATCCTCATCATTGGGAATGACATAGGAATGCTATCCACAGTAAAGACTTGGTTATCTAAACACTTCTCCATAAAGGACTTAGGGGAAGCATCCTATATCTTGGGGATTAGAATCTATAGAGATAGATCCAAGAGGATGCTTGGCTTGTCCCAGTCCAAGTACATAGAAACTATTGTCAAATGGTTTGGCATGGAAAATTCCAAGAGAGGTCTCATACCGATGAGACATGGGATATCGCGTTCTACGAGTATATCCCCAAAGACTCCAAAAGAAAGGGCGAACATGGATATGATACCTTATGCCTCAGCAATATGGTCTATCATGTATGTCATGCTATGTACTAGGCCTGATATAGCGCATGCTCTGAGTGTCACGAGCAGGTATCAAGCGGATCCAGGTTTGGAGCACTGGAAAGCAGTAAAGTGTATCCTTAAGTACTTGAGAAGGACTAAGGATCTTTTACTAGTATATGGAGGTAATAGCCTTAAGGTTGAAGGCTACAGTGACTCAAGTTTTCAGTCTGATGTCGATGATAGCAAGTCGAATTCAGGGTATGTGTACACCTTGAATGGAGGAGCAGTGTACTAGAAGAGTTCCAAGCAAGATACCACTACTGACTCGACCACAAAGGCAGAGTACATTGCTGCATCAGATGCAGCAAAGGAGGGAGTCTAGGTGAAGAAGTTCATCACAGATTTGGGAGTCGTGCCGGGTAGCGAGAAGTCGACTTCCTTATATTGCAACAACTATGGGATGATTACTAAAATAAGGGAACCCAGGTCTCATCAGAAGTGTTCTGAGGAGGTTCCACCTTATCAAAGAGATCGTAACCCGAGGAGATATAGTAGTGGAAAGAGTTTCATCCGAAGATAACATTGCAGATCCACTGATAAAGTCGTTGTCTTAGATTGTCTTTGAGCGTCACAGGGGTCTGATGGGGATCAGACACATAGGTGATTGGCTTTAGGTCAAGTGGGAGATTGCTAGTCATAGGTGCCCAGCAAGCCAATCACGTGAGTGATGGCATGTGTGACTTGATACAGAATCTTTTTACTTATTATATTTTGGCGTATATCACTTTATAACTATTGCATAAATGCATATATATATATATATATATATATATATATATATATATATATATATATATATATATATATATATATATATATATATATTGTAATGTCCTTGGATTTGTGCAATGGGAATCGGATCGTGATGAGATCACAATAATGAGATCGATTCACCTTTAAACACATATCCTAAATAATCCCGGTCATAGGTTACTCGAGAGGGACATCGTGATAACCGGACAGACTGGTGTACTGTATATCCGTCCATATGATGGATGCAGTTGGTCTCATAGCTGCTCATGTAGGGACACTAGAGATACAGTACAGGTGCTCATTGGAGAATGAGTTCACTGATTGATCCACTTACGGAATGCTGGATGGTTGATGATGCCTTATTGTCAGACAGCGATTCTATAGTCCTTAGACTTGAGACACCAAGGATGTCCTGTATGAGTGCTCCACTCTTTGATATCAGACTTATAGGTTTGGCTGTCCCAGATCTAGTATAGCTGGTCATTGGGAGTGGTAGTCGACCTTACGAGGGCTATTGAGTGTCGATAGAGGATCATCCACTCTCGACGTCATGAGAGGAATATCCCATGTGTTCTTGCTCACACAAATCCCTGGCTAGGGTTATTCGGGTTGAGAGAGAAAGAGTTCTTCGGGAGAATCCGATTAGAGCGAGACTCGAGTAGAAACCGTATGGGTCTGACAGCACCATGCTCGATATACGGTATCTGGGATATTAGATGGATGAGGGACTATAGGTACACGATAACTGAGGACAGACAGGTCCAATGGATTGGATTCCCCTGTATTGTCTGGGGACTACGGCGTAGTGGCCTAGTACGTCCGTAGTCGATGAGTCGAGTGAATTATTACAGAGATAATAATTCACTGAGTTAGAAGGAGTTCTGATAGGTATGACTCACGGCTAGCTCGATATTAGGCCTAGAGGGTCACACACATATGGTAGGCATTGTGATGAGTAGAGGTTCGGATATAAGATATCCGACGGAGCCCTTGTCTTATTGGATGCAGATCCAATGCCCACTAGGGGAGGACCCATTAGGGTTTGACAGGGGACCTCTATAAATAGGAGGGATTCAGAGCTTCATAGGCTAGAGCCTTGGCTTGCCTTTCCTATTCTCCTCTTCACCTCAGAGTAGGCTTGGAGTTTTGAGGAGCGTCGTCGTAATCCTGCTGTGTGGATCACCGCTAGAGAGGAGGACGTTTGACCTCCTTCACCCTCTCCTAAGGATCTGCAAGGAAACAGGGATATACGATCTCCCTAGGTATCTATACGCAGTTTTGAGTTTCGCGCGCACCAATCTTCGCATGACGACGAACATCTCTTTGGGAATCGGGGATTTTGTTTTCTTGTTCTTCCGCTGCGCATATGATGTCGCCCCCAAGATTTCCCAACAAGATATCTACCGGAGCCCCTATTTCATTGGATATCCAATAAGCCCCTCAATTATTGGATTATTTGGATGAGATCGAATAAAACCAATGAGATTATTAGATAGAGATCTACTAATCTAAGAGGATTGGATAGTTGGATGGAGATCCAATACCCAATAAGGTAGGATCCATTAGGGTTAAGTTGACAAGGGGCCTCTATAAACGGGAGGAAACCAAATGTTTATAGGCTAGAGCTTCTCTTGGTTGTCATCTCCTATTCTTCTCTCCCTTTCTCCTCCGCAGATAATAGGCATAGAGATTTGAGGATCATCGTCGCAGCCCTGTTGTGTGGATTATCGCTAGAGATGAGGATACTTACTTCCTTCATCCTCTCCTACAAATCTATAGGGATTCAGGGATATACGATCTCCCTAGATAAAATACAATCTTTCATATATGTAGTTTTCTATTTTATAGATTTTGTGCACCAATCTTTACATGATTATAAACACAATCAGTAGTAAATTTTGGGATTTTTGTTTTCTGTTCTTCCGCCGCATATGTGATGTCACCCCCCTAGATTTCCCTACATATAGAATATTCTATACCCTAGTGATAGGGTCTATCATGTATTTTATACTATGTACCAGACCTGATATAGTACATGCTCTAAGTGTCACGAGTAGGTATTAAGCGAATCTAAGCTTAGAACACTAGAAAGCAGTCTAAGGATCTTTTACTAATATATGGTGGAAGTGGCCTTAGAGTTGACGGCTACATGAACTCGAGTTTCTAGTTCGATATCGATGATAGCAAGTCTAAATTAGGATTTGTGCATACCCTAAATGGTGGAGCAGTATACTGGAAGAGTTCCAAGTAAGATACTACTACTGATTCGACTATAGAGCAGAGTACATTACTTTGGCAGAGGCAGCAAAAGAGGGAGTCTAGCTGAAGAAGTTCATCACAGATCTGGGAGTCGTGCTAGGTAACGAGGAGTCGATTCCCTTATATTGCGACAAATATAAGGCGATTGCTCAAATGAGGGATTTTGGATCTCATCAAAAGTGTTCTAAGGATGATCCAGCTTATTAGAGAGATCGTGGCTTGGGGAGATGTAGCAGTGGAAAGAGTTCCATTTGAATATAACATCACAGATCCATTGACAAATCTATTATCTTATATTATCTTTGAGCGTCACAGGGGTCAGATGGGGATTAGATATGTAGGTGATTGACTTTAGATCAAGTGGGATATTGTTAGTCATAAGTGCCCTAAAAGTCAATCACGTGAGTGATGACACGTATAACATAACACATACTCTTTTTGCTTATTATTATAGTATTTTTTTATTTTATATTACTTGTTGCATATATATTGTGATGTCCATGGATCTGTGCAATGAGAATTGGATCGTGATGAGATCATGATAATGAGACCAATTCGCCTTTAAACATAGACCTTAAATAATCTCGGTCATAGGTTACTCGAGATAGACATCGAGATAATTGGACAGACTGGTATACTGTATACCCGTTCATATGATGGAGGCAACTAGTCTCATAGTTGCTCATGTGGGGACATTAGGGATATAGTGCAAGTGCTCATTAGAGAATGAATTCATTGATTAATCCACACATGGAATGTTGGATAGTTGATGATACCTCATTATCAAACAGCGATTTCATTATCCCAATGGTGTATCTAGTATTTAAACTTGAGACACCAATAATGTCTTATATGAGTACCCCACTCTTTGATATTGGACGTATAGGCCAAAAAGTTTCAGATATAGTATAGCTAGTCATCGGAAGTGGCAACTAACCTTACGAGGGCTATTGAGTATCGATAGAGGATCATCTACTCTCAGTGTTACGAGAGGAATATCGTATGTATTCTTGCTCAAGCAAATCCCTAACTACGGTCATTTGGATTGAGAGAGAAAAAGTTCTGTAGGAGAATCTGATTAGAGCAAGACTCGAGTAGAAACCGTATGGGCTTGACAGTACCATGCCCAATATATAGTCTCTAAGATATTAGATAGATAAGGAAGTAAAGATATACGGTAACTCAGGACAAACGGGGCCTAAGGATTGGATTTTCCTGTATCGTCTAGGGACTATGGCGTAGTGGCCTAGTACGTTCATAGTCGATGAGTCGAGTGAATTATTATAGAGATAATAATTCACTGAGCTAGAAAGAGTTCAGACAAGTATGACTCATGGCCAGCTCGATATTGAGCCTAGAGGGTCACACATATATGGTAGATATTACAATGAGTAGAAGTTCAGATATAAGATATTTGTTGGAATCCCTATCTTATTAGATATCCAATAAACCCCTGAATTATTGAATCCTATTGATGAGTTCCAATAAGAGCCAATGAGAGATTATTGGGTAGAGAACCACTAATTTAAGACACTTGGGTACTTGGATGGAGATCCAACACCCAATAGGGCAAGATCCATTATGGTTAAGTTGACAAGACGCCTCTATAAACAAGAGGAAACCAATGGGTCATAGGCTAGGCCTTTTTGGCTAGTACCTCCTATTCTCCCTTAGGTTTTTGCTCTTTCGCTACATATGCAATGTCACCCCTAGATTTTCCTATACTCTCCAACCCAACGTCTAATTCTTTTGCTTCAATGATTTGCTTTTTAATAGTTCAAGTTCATGATCGAAGTTTCTCCTACGTCACTTATCTCAAAAACTTATTAGTCTATAAATTCATCAATTGATTTTATCATTAAAATTCAAGATTCAATAATATGATTAATCATCCTTAGTGTAATCTTGATCATTTACTCATCCTGAGATGAAATACCATTTCAATCCTCTAAAAAGTTTATAATGAGAAGAAAGATAACCTTCTCAAAAAAAAAAAAAAAAATATTAAAACACCCTAATACTTTTTTTTTTTTCAAATATGCCCTGTTAGATAGTTGTACTTACACTTTCGATCCCAAATAAATCTAAAGCAGTTTTTGCCGTTTTAAGTGAAAATTTGCAGTGAATGAGTCATGTATGCTCTTAAAAAGCATTTTTTTGTCCATTTCTAGACATGATAAAAGTTAGATCAATCTTATCATATGGAGTTGATGATCAAAATTGACTATCATATTAGCATCAAAAAGAGGCCCTTACTAAAAATTTACCATAAAAAAATTAAACCCATGAAACCCCATAAGAACATTACGATGAGTAGACATCTTTTTCCATATTCACGGCAACCATTGTCTTCGTATCAGCACTCAATCTTCTCCTCTATAAGTACATCTAGGGATCCACACCATTATTAATGATTCTTCAAAAACTACAAATTCCCTTTCTAGTAGGAAGTTCAGCTCAAATCACCTTAAAATCATTTTTTATCTCACTTAGAAGCTTCAAATTTTGATTAGAATGATATAAATCATTATTCCCTTTCTCCCAAGCAACAATATAGTATCATCTCATTAAGCTCAAATTGAAATCCCTATTTGCCTCATTTGTAATCAATCATAAGTGCCAATGAAAATATAATGATAATTGACATGACGTTACAACCACCTCCTCAAGAGGGCAACAATCAGATTTAGTCTCAACTAACTCTACATAACTACTAGAGGCACTTGGTTGATAAAGTCATACTTTGCACGGACAATTTTAGAAAATATACAAATGTCTTGATGACAAAAGAGAGAGATCCGACTTGGGAAGGTGTCCAACAAAGTGGATGTCTGAAATCAATTCTCTTTTACCCAACTAATGTAACAAAAACATGTTTCCTCTAGTTTATCTAACTAATCTTGAGAATTTTGATGGAAGTAATGACTCTGTAAAACATTTTGTCATGTTCATGAGATAATAACCCAATATATCTTTTTTTTTTATGCGTGTTGAGCTTTTAAAACTACGATGAAATGTTAGGGAATGGTACTCCCACCTCAATCACATCCTTCGAATAGTTGGTGAAAATTTTTTAGCTTCATTGGAGAATGAACCTTAGCTCACTATAATTTGAGGTTTAATGATGAAACTCATCAAGTGCAAGATATTAAGATCAAGAACACTAAGAGGGGGGGTGAATTAGTGCAGCGGAAAACTTTCGATGATTTAAAACGACATCCATACGATAAAAACACTTTCGATAAAAAACCATTTCAGAGAGTTCTTCAACTTAAGATTAAGTGAAGTACAGTAGAAGAAAAGCAATGGAGGCAGTTTGCAGTTAAGATAGAGAGCAGAATGTAAATGCAAACTAGGATTTAGAGTGGTTCGATCAATCTTGACCTACATTCACTTTTGGCTTCCTCCTCCGATGAGGTCACTGATGTCCACTAGAGACCTTCCTTCAATAGGCAAAGGCCAACCACCCTTTTACAGCTTTACTCCTTTTGACAGGCTTAGGAGACAACCCTTACATATTTTCACTCATCTCTTGAATGATCAAAACTTAGAAGGAAAGAGGGAGAAGAACTTTTGACCTTTTACAACACTTTTGAGATCTCAAATTCTCATAATATGATCAAGATTTCGGTGCCCTTTTATGCAGGAAAGGGTGGGGTTTATATAGGCTCCAATTGGTTTGAATTTGGAGCTCAAAAATATCATCTTCCGGATTTCTGGGGTCCTAGCGATACTATCGCCATAACTGGGCGGTACTACTACCTGGCATTGCTCGGAGACTGAGCTCAGGCGGTACTACCACCTGACAGGGGCAGTACCACCGCTTGGCATTCCTGGGAGACTAGCTCATAGGCGGTGCCACCGTCGACCAGGAATTCTGGGTCCGAATGGGCTGATCCATTCGACTCAATTTGGGTCTATCAAGGGCCCAATTGCCCCTAGATTAAGTTAATAGGATCACCTTCCATTCCTAACTTAATCTACATACTAACTAGGATATTTTAGACATTAATACTACAACTTGCTCCGGTGCGTCAATCGCTTCTTCCGGCAAGCTTCCGGCAAACTTTCGACGAACATCCGACGAACCCTCGGCGATGCTCCAATGGACTTCCGGCAAACTCCTGGACTTACGACGATCCACTTGGCAAGTTCTGATGAGCTTCTTTGGTAAGCTTCTAAACTTCTCGGATTTGTTCCCACAGAACCTCCGACGACCGTCCGGACTTTTGTCGAACTCTCGAACCCCCAACGTGATAATGATCTTGACTCTGACGCAACTCTTGCTGCATCTCATACTGCAATCGTTAGTTAATCCTACATATGTAAAACAAACTTCGATCTAGACAATTAATACTAAGCATTAATCAAGTTGTCCGGCATATCATTGGTCCCTCGATGCTTTGCCCGATTCTTCGGCGCATCGTCCTCTCTTGCGGCCTATTGCCCAATCGACCAGTTGTCTCCGCAACTCCGATATCCTTGGCGCAATATCCGCTCTTCTTGGTCCGATGCCCGAATCCATAGCCCGAAGCCTTCTATCGATACGTCGATCGATCCATCGGCCCGACGTCCAATCTTTTGACATGTTCTCCTCCAGCAAACTTGATTTTTCCTGCTTTAATTGTCTCATCTTGATTGAAGTATCCTGGATCACTTAAAACGCAAATTAAAACATCAACACAATTATCAATTAGTTTCATCATCAAAATATGAGATTCAACAATCTCCCCCTTTTTTATGATGACAATCAATTGATGACGAAGTTAAACTTAACTCCCGAAGTTTAACCAAACTCCCTCTATCAATATACCTTATTGATAGAAACTCTTGGATTCAAAAATCCAAGCAATATGTCATGATCAAATCATGACATACAATCAACATACTTCTCCCCCTTTGTCATCAATAAAAAGGAGAAGTACAATTCTCATGTGTTTAAACATAAATTCAAATTGTTGCATGAAAAACATGAAGTTTTATCATCATGCAATTTATAAGTTAGAAAATTTGGCAAGTGTTACATCATGCTTAAAACATTCAAGCTAAGTTGTAGATATGCAAGGTAGCAAGATAGCATGTTCTACTTCATACAAGTTAGCAAATTTAAAGATGTGCAAGTTGGCATATTTGCTTTTCTTTGCGATAGGCAAGATAGCATTTCTTTATAATGTTCAAGATAGCAAGTTCTACATCATGCTAGCTAGCAAATTAGAGATGATCAAGAAAGCAACTCTTGCTTCTTGAAATATGCAAGTTGCAAGCTAGCAAATTTTTGCTTCCTTTGTAATATTTGAGCTAGTAATTTTGCTTTTGTTGCCAAGTGCAAGTTAGCATGTTTTACATTTTGAGATAGACAAGATAGCACTTTTGGTATACAAATTTATAGTATACAAGCTATCAAATTTTACACATAAAGAAAGTTAGCAAAATTTTATATCTTTTGAGGTGTGCAAGATGGACTATTTTGCCTCTTTTTGAAATGTGTAACTTAGCAAACATTGCTTCTCTTGAGATTTACAAGATAGCACTTCTTGCTTCCTTTTTGAGATTAGCAAGCTAGTAAGTTTGCCTTTTTTTTTTCAAATTGTGCAAGCTAGCATCACATCTTTAATCAAGATGTGAGTGTCAAAATATTTTTTATCATGAATATTTTATCATTGCATGCATTATTATAGTGTTTCATATATTCATTTCATTACATGAAGAATATTAAAATGAAAATAATTGGGTGATGAGATAAATATTTCATGAATGCAAGGAATTACATAAAAATCATATCATGAAAGATTAGAACATGTGAATACCAAAGGGCATGATTTCTTTTTGAAAAACCTCCTCATAAATAATCAAAAGAAAATCTTAGGAGATCAATTAAAGAAAAATCTTGATCCATAATAAAATTTTATGTATCAAATATCGAGAAATCAAGATGATGATTCATAAAAAACATCATAAGTTATATTCAAGAGAAAAATCATCATTCAATTTTCAATTCATTCAATTAATCATAAACATACAATTTTTATGATTATTTTTAAAATTAATAAGCATGATTCCTAATTTTTGCATTTTTATTATTAAATTATTAAACTTGTAATTTTTAAGAAAGTTAATTATAAACTAAATAAAAAAGAAAAATACATCATGAAAAATATCATGTAATTTCGAAATAAATTAAAGGCATTTTGATTACCTCATTGTCGAATGTCGTTAAGGCGTAGTTTGTCATCTCGCCTTTCTTGATTTTCTCTTCGTCTTCGGAGGAGCTTGATTCATCCCAATTTTTGCTCTTCTTCTTGCGTTTAAAGCAAGTAGTTGCATTCGTTTTGTTTTTAAATTTTTGTTTCATAATTTTCATTGAAAGTTTGAGTTCACCATCACTTGAGCTTATGCTCGAGTGGTCTTCAAATGTTCTATGTCTCAAATCTTTCCTGTTCCTTGAAAGATGGTTCTCAAGTTCTTCACGTGTATTATACGTTAATTCATAGGTCATTAAAGACCCTATTAGTTCTTCGAGAGGGAAATGGTTTAAATCTTTTAATTCTTGAATAACGATTACTTTTGAATCCTAAGTTTTATTAAGAGAACGTAAAATCTTGTTTACAAGTTCAAAATCTAAAAAACATTTGCCAAGAGCTTTTAAACCATTGACGGCATCCGTAAAACGGGTGTACATGTCAACAATGGTTTCGGCTTCATTCGAAAAAGCTCAAAATCATGCATTAAAAAATTAACTTTAGAATCCTTAATACTACTTGTGCCTTCGTGTGTGATTTCAAGGGTGTGCCATATGTCGAAAGTCGATTTGCAAGTAGAAACCCGATTAAACTCGATTTTATCTAAGGCACAAAATAGAGCATTCATAGCTCTAGCATTTAAAGAAAATATCTTCTTCTTCAAATCATTCCAATCTTTCATCGAAAGAAAAGACCTTTTAAAACTGGATTCGACAATGTGCCTTAAATTCAAATCCAACGAAAGCAAGAAAACTCTCATTCGAGTTTTTCAATAAGTATAGTTCGTCCCATTGAAAAAGGGAAGACGAATGAGAGAGTGACCCTCTTGGTTGCCGAAAAGAGCCATTTCAATTTGGGTGTTAAACCAAATATGAAAAACCTAGCTTTGATACCAACTGTTAGGATCAAGAACACTAAGAGGGGGGGAGGTGAATTAGTGCAGCGGAAAACTTTCGACGATTTAAAACGACGTTCGTACGATAAAAATACTTTCGATGAAAAATCATTTCGGAAAGTTCTTCAACTTAATATTAAGCGAAGTACAGTTAAAGAAAAGCAATGGAGGTAGTTTGTAGTTAAAATAGAGAGCAGAATGTAAATGCAAACCGAGATTTAGAGTGGTTCGGTCAATCTTGACCTACATCCACTTTTGGCTTTTTCCTCCGATGAGGTCACCGACATACACTAGAGGTCTTCCTTCAATAAGTGAAGGCCAACCACCCTTTTATAGCTTTACTCCTTTTGATGGGCTTAGGAGACAACCCTTACAGATTTTCACTCCTCTCTTGAATGATTAAAACTTAGAAGGAAAGAGGGAGGACTTTTGGCCTTTTACAACACTTTTGAGTTCTCAAAATAAGATCAAGATTTCGGTGCCATTTTATGCAAGAAAGGGTGGGGTTTATATAGGCCCCAACTGGTTCGAAATTGGAGCTCAAAAATATCATCTCTCGGATTTCTAGGGTCCTGGCCATACTACCACCATAACTGGGTAGTACTATCGCCTGGCATTACTCGGAGACCGAGCTCAGGCAGTACCACCACTTGACAGGGGTGGTACCACCACTCAGCTTCACTCGGAGACCGAGCTCAAGTGGTACCACCACCTAACAGGGGCGGTACCACCGCTTGGCATTCTTGGGAGACTGAGCTCCTAGGCGGTGCCACCGTCGGCCAGGAATTCTGGGTCCGAATGGGCTGATCCATTCGGTCTAATTTGGGTCTATCAAGGGCCTAATTGCCCCCAGATTAAGTTAATGGGATCACCTCCCATTCCTAACTTAATCTACATGCTAACTATGATATTTAAGACATTAATACTGCAACTTGCTCCGGTGTATCAATCGCTTCTTCCGGCGAACTTCCGGCGAACATCCGACAAACCCTCAGCGATGCTCCGGCGGACTTCCGACAAACTCCTGGACTTATGATAATCTACTTTGCGAGTTCCGACGAGCTTCTTTGGCAAGCTCTGGACTTCTTGGATTTGTTCCCACAGAACCTCTGACGACCGTCCGGACTTCCATCGAACTCTCGAACCCCCAACGTGATCATGGTATTGACTCTAGCGCAACTCCTACTGCATGTCTTACTGTCATCGCAGTTAATCTTGCACATGTAAAACAAACTTTGATCTAGACAATTAATACTAGCATTAATCAAGTTGTCCGGCATGTCATTGGTCCCTCGACGCTTCGTCCGATTCTTCGGTGCATCATCCTCTCTTGCGGCTTATTACCCAATCGACCAATTGACTCTGCAACTCCAATATCCTTAGCGCAATATCTGCTCTTCTTGGTCCGATGCCCGAATCCACGGTCCGAAGCCTTCTGTCGATACGTCGACCGATCCACCGGCCCGACGTCCAATCTTCTGACATATTCTCCTCCGGCACAACTTAATTTTTCCTGCTTTAATTATCTTATCCTGATCGAAATATCCTGCATCACTCAAAATATATATTAAAATATTAATATAATTATTAATTGATTTCATCATCAAAATACGAAATTCAACACATGACTCGTCCTTTTGTACTTATTTATATCTTTATCAAAGAGTTGGAAGTTATCATATTTCCCATAGTCTATAGCCAAAACACCCTTGACCACTTTTCTCGACTATTGAATCAATATATAAACAATTCAAGCTCTCATGTTAAGGAAAATAAGTATATAATTAAGAATCATTGTAGAGACTAATGACCTTCTTGACTCAGCTTTTGTCATCTCAAGAAGAATGATCGATCCAAGTGGGGGACAATGTAGTGTATGCTTGGGACAAGACACGTGTCCCACTTTAACTATGGTTGTGGGATGATCCATCATATAATCGGATATGATCTAGTATAAAAAACAAAGTAAACACTCACCAGAGATATGTTATCACGAATATTAATATATCCCAATGTCAAAAGATACTAATATCCTGTTCACTCGAGTTAACAATAGCTCGACCTCTTCGGATTGACCACTTCCTTAAGATGGTCGTGTCCTCAATAAGGCAACCTTAAGATGACTGTTCTCAAGTCAGTTGTACTCTCAAGATAAACACTCTCAGGTTAACCCATGATATTAAGTTGACCACAATTTGTGATATTTCCAAGATGATCTCATCCTTAAATTGACTGTATCTTTGGGTCATTCTCAATCACTCTTGTCTTCAAGTCATCAATGCCTAATTTATTTTCAAATCACATCTTTGATTCATCCTCAAATCGATCCATACCTCAAAGTTCTTCATGATTGTAAGCAATACATTCGCCTGCCTTAGTGAGTGAGGTTAGCACTGCTTGACTTATTCAAATAAACAAGGCTCAAGCCGAGATCTAGCGATAGTCAACAGCAAAGAGAAAGTATTTTTTACCGATCAAGCCATGAGACCTCTCAATACAAAGAGCCCTCAAACACCAAGCCACTTGTGTTAACTATATTGACAACACAAGTTTAATAAGCTTAACACATGAACAAGTCAAGAGTTTTAGCAAGCAGGCCAAGTATTTCTGATCTCGACCTATCAAGGATAGGCAGCAAGAGGAGCGATAAGTGACAAAAAATTTATAACTAAAAAAAAATTAATTTTCATGAAACTGATTTGATTTTCATTCTTAAATCGAAAGATATTTCATGAGGCACATAAAACCTTATAGCCAAGTTGAGAGCTTCACTTGTGAATAAAGAAGACATATCAAAATTTTGATAGAAGGATTCTTAGTTCATTGGTGCCCGCCCAAAATAGTATTCTGAAGATGGAAAATTTAGTGAACTAATTCACTAGAGAGAGGAAGCAAATTCCCCTAATTATATATAAACGTATGCGAAGGAACCACCACCAATCATAGGTCATGTTAAAGTTTCCAGAATCGAAAGGACAGATCATGCCAAGGCCCACTACAGTAATGTCACATTAGATTCTTGTCAATAAGACATATACTTTGGTTCTATTAGTGATAGACTATTTTGTGGAACACACTTGCATCATGTGCATGCTTTGTCTCTTGCAACTAAAGGGAAAATGCATAACTTGTAGTTACAGTCATCACAATTATAATTTCATTGGTAGGATATAAAGTGATTTGTAGATACATTATAGTTGTTCATTTTCCCAAATGCAATGCATTTTTGTTTGTGGGCATTTGCAGTTGCAGGTAATCATTCAAACAAAAAATAAAAGACACAACTGATGAAAGAAATTTGTACATCCTGAAACATTGACATTAAAGGCTAATTGAGCAACTTCCTTAACATAGCTGGGACTGGTGACAATGAGATGATTCCAGTTCAGTCAAAGCCTAGGAAATTGCTAAGGCTTTCAGTCACCTCTCCTCCTATCTACAGCTACATCAAAGGTCTTGAAACTTTTGGCAAGTCAAGTTAAATATGTAACTTTGGGAATCCTCAACCACTGGTAGTTGACAGGTTCACATCACCTTTCATCCAGTCAACTCCAATAAATTCTCCATCCAATTCCCAGCCGCTTTTTATTACAATGGATATTTTCTATACTCACTCAATCGAGTCAAGGTGATGTGCCAGAAGAAATAACTCAGGAATTACATGGCATGAAGTGAAAGAAAGCATGCAATCTGTGTGGAGTTTGTTTACATAACAACAGTTTATTATTTGACTTATAATGTGTTGGTATTAAACTTGTTCAAGTGTCATAAAAAGGTTCATTGCATCAAGTGGGAGAATCATTACATCAAGAAAAAAAATGGATTAGAAATCTATAGAAGGATAAGTCAAATTGTTTATTGATTCTTGAAAGGATTTGATTCATCTTGAATACAATTAATATAATGTATCTTTGGGGACTATATAAACCTCATATGTTGGGTCATGAGTGTAATAGAGTTTCTGAAATTGTAAAAGTGTTTTTCTTGAGAGAAATATAGAAGATTAAAGTTTGTCATACTCTTCCTCTATTTTGATATCTCTATCCTCTCTTCCTATCAACATCAACATTTGGTATCAGAGCATAGGTTAAGCTATGACTTCTTCCTCAAGTGCCATCCAACTCCAGATCCCCAGATTGACAAAAGAAAATTATGACGTATGGTGCATCCAAATGAAGGTTCTTCTAGGCTCCCAAGATGTATGGGAGTTTGTAGAAGATGGATTTGCTGAACCAAGTCCAGCAGAAGAAGGAGCAATGAATGCAGAAGGAAGAAAACAACTCAAAGAAAGAAGGAAGAAGGAGAAAAAGGCTTTGTTCACAATCTACCAAGGCCTTGATGATACAATGTTCGAGATCATCGCTCCAGCAAATACTTCAAAGGAGGCTTGGGAAATGCTTCAAAGAGCATTCAGTGGTGTTGATAAGGTAAAGAAACTTCGTCTACAAGTTTTACGAGCCGAGTTTGAAAAACTACAACAAGGTACTTCTGAAACTATTTTTGATTACTTCTCAAAAATCATTTCTATTGTTCATCAAATGAGACGAAATGGTGAACAAGTAAATGATCAGAGAGTAATAGAAAAAATATTGAGATCTCTAGATCCGAAATTTGATTTTATTGCTGTTGCGATTGAAGAATCTAAAGATTTGGAAAAAATGTCTTTAGAAGAACTTATGGGTTCCCTTCAAGTTCATGAACAAAGGATTACAAAAAGAGGAGAAGAGAAAACTATGGAGCAAGCACTACAAGCTAAGTTTGCTCTTGAAAATAAAAGAGAATCAAATTCTCAAAGAGGAAGAGGACGAGGACAAAGAGGAAGAGGAGGCAGAAATCAGACCAATCAAGAATCTCCAAACAGTGAAGATGTTGGAGAAAATTATAGCCAAAGAGGCCGAGGTTATGGTCGAGGACGTGACCGAGGCCGTGGACGTGGTAGAAACTCTAAAAGGTCTGAAATACAATGCTATGTTTGCAAAAGGTATGGACATTACTCTTATGAATGTTATTATAATCCTAACAATCAAGGTGATAAGGCAAATTTTGTTGAGGAAGAAAAGAAGAAAAATCAAGTTTTGCTAATGAGTTATGAAAATTTGAAAAATGATCGGTCTATAACATGGTATCTAGATACAGGAGCCTCAAATCACATGTGTGGTATCAAAGAGCTATTTTCAGAAAATAGATACAAGTTATTCCGGGAACATTACATTTGGTGATTTCTTTCAAAGACCAGTAAGAGGCAAAGGTAAAATTCTCCTTGAACTTAATAATGGCAAGGAAGTATGTATTTCAAATGTTTATTATGTTCCTGATATGAAAAATAATATTCTAAGCTTGGGACAATTACTTGAAAAAGGTTATGAAATTGAGATGAAAGATATGACTCTCTCAATTCGTGACAAGAATAAAACATAGATATCACATGTGAAAATGGCAAGGAATAGAATGTTTCCTCTACATTTGAGTATTTTTGATCAATCAAATTGTTTTAAAGCTGATATTGATGATATTTCTACACTTTGGCATCTTAGATATGCTCATTTAAATTTTGAGGCTTTGAAACTTCTAGAAAAGTATAATATGGTGACAGGAATGCTAAAAATTGATCGCCCAGCAAAATTATGTGAAGTATGTGTCATGGGTAAGCAAGAAAGAAAGCCTTTCAAAGTGAGAAGGACAAAAAGAGCATGGAATCGACTTGATCTGGTACACTCAGATGTTTGTGGCCCTATTAATCCAGTATCACTTGGAGGAAGTAGGTATTTTCTTACCTTCACGGATGATCATAGTGGAAAAACTTTGGTTTATATGTTAAAAGAAAAGAAAGAAGTTTTAAGCAAATTCAAAGAATTTAAGGATTTGGTTGAAAGACAAAGTTGTTGTAAGATTAAATGTTTATGAACAGATAGAGGTGGTGAATATATATCAAATGAATTTGAAAGTTTTTGTAGAAATAATGGAATTCTACATCAATTCACCATGCCATACATACCTCAACAAAATGGTGTCTCGAAAAGAAAAAATAGGACTATCCTTAATATGGTTCGATGCATGTTAAAGGAAAGAAAAATTTCGAAAGAATTTTGGGGTGATGCTGTTGCTTGTGCAGTTTATTTGCTTAACAGGTTTCCGACAAAGCGAATTGGTAATGTTACACCAGAAGAAGCATGGAGCTTACAGAAACCAAGAGTTGATCATTTAAGGATTTTTGGAAGTGTTGCATTTGCCAAGATACCAGAAGAGAAGAGAACAAAATTGGAGGATAAAAGTCAAAAATGCATTTTGCTAGGTTATCCAGAAAATTCCAGTGGTTACAAACTCTACAATCCTATCACAAATAAAGTTGTGATGTCAAGAGATGTTGAGTTTGATGAACAACAGATTTGGAACTGGAAAAGTGATGAGCAGCATAAGAAAGCTGTAGTTTCAGAAGAAGATGATATAATACAAGCAAGCACCGAAGTTGCTGTGCCGGAATCATCACCTAGATCAGCTAGGTTACATGATTCAAGAAGTCCAATTATAAGAAGGATAAGACCTATTCAGGACCTATATGATGTGACTCGAAGGATTGATACTAACAATGATGAACTTTCTTTATTTTGTCTTTTTGCAGGATATGATCCATTAACCTTCGAAGAAGCTTATAGAGATGAAAAATGGCGACAAGCTATGAATGAAGAAATTCATGCCATTAACAAAAATAATACATGGGAGCTTACTACACTTCTAGAAGACCACCAAGCTATCGGTGTTAGGTGGATCTTCAAAACAAAAAGAAATGCAAAAGAAGAGGTGGAGAAATACAAGGCCAGATTGGTTGCAAAGGGATATAAACAACAATATGGAATTGATTATGAAGAAGTATTTGCGTCAGTTGCTCGATTGGAGACAGTAAGATTACTTATCTCTCTAGCAGCTCAAATGAAATGGAAGATTTTACAAATGGATGTCAAATCAGCATTTCTTAATGGAGTTCTTGAAGAAGAGGTATATATTCAACAACCCCCTGGTTTTATTATTCAAGAACAAGAAGACAAAGTATACAAGTTAAAGAGAGCTCTTTATGGGCTTAAACAAGCCCCACGGGCATGGAATTCTCGAATAGATACTTATTTTATTCAAAATGGTTTTTCTAAATGCCCACATAAACATGCTCTCTATACGAAATCTAACTCTAATGGAGATATCTTGTTTGTATGCCTATATGTAGATGATTTAATATTTACAGGCAATAGTAGCTCCATGATTATAGATTTTAAGCACTCTATGAAAAAGGAGTTTGAGATGACCGACTTGGGCTTAATGACTTATTTCCTTGGTATCGAAGTTATACAAGATAAAGGAGGAATTTTTATCTCACAAGAAAATTATGCAAATGAGGTTTTAAAGAAGTTTTCTATGGAAGATTGTCATCCTATAGATACACCTGTTGAATATGGCACCAAGTTTACCAAGGAAGGTGAAGGTACATACATTAATCCAACTTATTATAAAAGTCTAGTTGGATGTTTAAGGTATTTGACATGCACTCGACCTGATATACTATTTGGAGTTGGTTTAATAAGTAGATTTATGGAAGCTCCAAAGACATCTCATTTAAATGTCGCTAAAAGAATTTTACGATATATCAAAGGAACAATTGAGTATGGAATGTTCTATTCATCATCTAAAAAGTTGGAGCTCATTGGATATAGTGACAGTGATTGGGCCGGAAGCTACGATGATCGGAAGAGTACAACTGAATTTGTATTTTATTTTGGTGAAGCTACATTCACTTGGTCTTCAAAAAAGCAACGAATCGTTGCTCTATCAAGTTGTGAAGCAGAATATATAGCAGCTTCTTCTAGTGTTTATCATGCAATATGGCTAAGAAGATTACTCCAAGAGCTTCATATGCCACAGGAGAAGTCAACCAAGATTTATGTTGATAACAAATCAGCTATTGCCTTAGCCAAGAATCCAGTCTATCATGAAAGATCGAAGCATATCGATACAAGATTTCATTTCATAAGAGATCATATCAAAAATAAAGAAGTGGAGATACATCATGTCAAGACAAGTGAACAAGTGGCTGATATACTCACAAAGCCTCTTAAATTTGAAATATTTCAACAACTTCGAAGAAAACTTGGCATGCTGGATGGAACAAGTTTAAGAGGGGAGAATGTTGGAATTAAACTTGTTCAAGTGTCATAAAAAGGTTCATTGCATCAAGTGGGAGAATCATTACATCAAGAAGAAAAAATGGATTAGAAGTCTATAGAACGATAAGTCAAATTAGTTATTGATTCTTGAAAGGGTTTCTTGAAAGAGAATGATTCATCTTGAATACAATTAATATAATGTATCTTTGGGGACTATATAAACCCCATATGTTGGGTCATGAGTGTAATAGAGTTTCTGAAATTGTAAAAGTATTTTTCTTGAGAGAAATATAGAAGATTAAAGTTTGTCATACTCTTCCTCTATTTTGATATCTCTATCATCTCTTCCTATCAACATCAACAGAATGCACTCGTGTTTTTGGAGTCGAGAACAAGTTACTGATTTCCACATACCTTGATTCCTTTTCCTCTCTAATCATGAAACATGCTCATTATTCTGCCAGCCACACCTACAACATTGATATATAAGAGCCTGTAGCTTGGCACTGAATTCAAACCTCGAGTAGTGAACCTGAATCCTTTAGTGCTGCAGCATTGTCTCTTGTTCTTCTTCATCCAAGACTTTGGGCTCTCGTGCTTCATGACCTTATTAATAATACCACATACCAGCGGTAGTCCATATGAAAGCTTGACAAAGACAAGAAGCCTTTTAGGTTGCATCGTGAAGCAAATCCTCTCGATATCAGAATCAAGTATGACCAATCTAATACAACAAACTGACCCAAAAACACCCGGAATGTGTTATTGTGCCAAGAGAGTGCAACTAAACTACAAACCACAACCTAAACCACTGTAAAGGAACACTGGTAGACTAAGAAGACCGAATCTGAAATAGTTGGGACATCTTAGAATAAATGCATATATATCACATGCAACTATCAGCTCACTGATGCATGGGATAGGTGAGAGAGTTCATATGGGAGCCATTGCAGCTTTAGGTAGTGCAACAAAAGAACCAGCTAAAAGACTATTTAACTTTGGAAACATCTTCCCGTGCCTATCTGATTCCAGCTAGGGGACAAGGAGGAAAAATTGTTGATCCAGCAAAAAAGTGATAACATTTTTGTTTTGGGAGGCCCACTAGTCAAACTCCTAGTGAACAAGGAGCATCAACTTAAGGCATCAGGGTCCCATCTTTGTGGTGACGAGAAATTCCAATTTACCAAACACATAGACAAGGAAGAAGAAATGGTTAAATGTGCTTAAAGAGAGTCGTCATCCTACTTTGATTGTGTGTTTTCTTTTTCTTTTCTTCTTTATATGAATCCTCCGCACTTTGATTTATTATAAATGCCTGTATATTTTAGCTTCAAGAAGTAACACAGGAGTTGGTAGAGGACAGTGATTCTTGACTCCCATCCACTTCTACAGATAACTCAGATGAACATTTGCTCTCACTGGATACACTTTCTCCTTCCATCTAACTTCAGGACCACACCATCTCTCACAAAACCAATAAACTCTATAGAGGGGGAGAGAGAGAGAGAGGTATACATCTTCAAGGTATTGAATTTAACAGCCTGTTGCTCGGGCTCCAACTCCAGCAATGTAGTAAATACTCTCATCCACAGATAGGTCAGCTACCCTTCTCTCATCTCTCACATACAGCTGCAGTAGATATTCCAACATGAGCACTTGAACTCTCTCATCCACAGAGTCCACATATGGCCTTCTATAAATATGAAGCAGCTTCTGTGAACTGAACCACCTCCTTCCTCTACAGAAACACTGATACATCACATTGCAGCACAGAGTGGGGACTCTGGGAGCTCTATGCTTGCTGCAATGGGTGGTCATTTGAGGGACGCCTCCCTATCTTTGTTGTTCATCTCTCTACTCCCTTTGCTTACTGCTGCAGTGGGCACCATGGCCGACCAACAAGCTCACGACCGGATCACGGCGCTCCCTGGGCAACCGCCGGTTACCTTCGCCCAGTTCTCGGGGTATGTCACAGTAAACAAGGAGCAGGGAAGAGCGCTCTTCTATTGGCTCACCGAGGCTGCCACCGACGCTGCTAAGAAGCCGCTGGTACTCTGGCTTAATGGAGGTCAGTCTCTCCTTCCTTGCTTCCTCGCTAGCTACCGTGACTGAACATTTGTGGCTGATTTCTTAGTCATTGTCGACTCTTTAGGCCGTCTACTATAATTCATCTTCAGATCTCTACTCTAATCCAAAATCAGCTCTTTAGATCTAAAAGTGCTTCATGAAGGGAACCCTAAAATTCTTTTGGGTTTGACCATAAAGTTTGAATTTTTATCGGGGTAGAAAATAAGATAAGACTCATTTGAGCTTTATTTCTCTCCAAACAAATTAGGATTTTTTTTTTTGCTGTTAGACTTTGTTTTTTAGATCATGAGAAGGGAGGAGAAGATCATCTCTTTGTTCTCCTAAGGATTTAAGAGATGCCATTGATTCCAGAATGATAAGGAGGCTGTTGCTGGTTTACAGTAAACTGGCCACAGTAAAACATTGGCAAACACTTCATGATCCTATCTCAAGTAACTGCCAAAGTGGCATGAGCTGGGCCTGCCAGCGCAGGATGCAGGAACCCGACAGAATGGATGCCGTCCAATCCAACCAAGAGAAAGAGCGAATGTTAGTGCGCGAACACGGGTTTCTGCGAACGTGCTCCCTGAGGGGAGGGTGGAGAATGTGAAGCAGGAATATTAGATTACAGAGTTGGATCTTCTGAGGTGGTTGTTTCTTTGCTTCTTTGGCCTGCAGCACAGTTTGTGGATCATGTGAGCAGCGATCACTGTTCCCTGGATAAGAGGGACAAAGTCCAAGTCATGATTTCCTCCTTTGTTTGGTGTCAGCTCCTCATATCATAATCTAAAGTATTCTTTGTGTGTCTGCCTAAACTTCCTAACAAATCAGTATCTGTTACCATAAACATTTCAGATGTTCGGAATTTACAGTCTCCTTTATTCTGCAATCGTATATACTTGCATGTGAGTTGCGCTTCTTCTTCTCTTCTTCTTCCCTTCCCCAAAGTTATCTGTGAAGTCATAATCTCTGGTAGGCATGTGGCAGCAACTTGAGTGTTCATTTGTTTCTGTAAGAAGATGTGGGAAGTATGAGTTGGATGGGGGTTCGAACTGTTTCCAGTTTGGACAAAGATAATAACGGCAAAATATTTTGTTGTCTACATTATCATTTTGTTTGGCTACATGCTCTAAAAGGTGATAACAAAGATGCAAAGTGTGTTGGAAACGCAAGCAGAGATCATAAAATAGTTAGGCAGACCTTTTGGATTGAAAACAATGGAAGGATAGGCTTTTGCTTGCAGTCCATCAAACCCAGGATTTTTGCGACTTCCGTTTGCTGTTGAACTGCCCAAAAGACCCAAAGCTGCAAAATTCTCTTTGTTTCTTCCACTGTCATCATCACAGTGGGAAGAAACCAAGAGCATGAAAACAACAACTTCCACAGCTGAAGCAACTTTACCCTTCCAACTTTTGGTTCTTGAACTGAGCCAAAGTGTGAGGAGGGAGAGGAAAAGGAAGGTGTTCACTGCTCCTCCCCTTCTTTGTGCATTAATCCTTAAGCTTCCATTACTCTATGCCACGGTTTGACTTAAGTGGGAGATTCGTTGGTCAGTGACAGGACAGAGGAGCCTTTAAAGCACGCGCAGTGTTCAGGGGATGCGTTGGGATGCTGCTGCTACTGTACTGCTATTGCTGCCCCCCACAACCCCCAACACCGAACACCACCCCAATCCCCCCGGCCCCCTCACCCTCCCCTCCCCTCGCGGCGGGCGACGAAGTCAATTTATTATTTGATTACCAACTTCTTGCTCCAATGTAGCTCACAGTAGATCCATAAAAGTAGGGACTCATGTCGTTTACGGTCTGAAAGAGTTACAACAGTCATCTGCCGAGTCCGATGACAGAGTATCGGGCTAGGGAAATGATGGCTCGATCGAGCACGATGCTAGGGTGCTTCGTTAGGGCATCATCCTTAAGCCTCCGGCTTGTTCCTCGAACTTGTCATGGTTCAAGACTTACAATTGTTGGGCTGATAGCCCATATTCAACCTAAGGTGGGCTTTATCAGCCCATAGCTTATTCCATTTTAATCTAATCCTAATTTATATTAGAGGAATATGGTGATTATAAAAAAAAATAAAAAAGGGTAGCAAAGAGGTAGTGTTTTGGTAGCCACAAGATTCCAAAGAAAAGGAGGAGAACAAGACAGAAAAAGAAGAGAAAGAAAGGGAAGAAGATAAGGACAACATAGAGAGACTGTTCTCAATCATCTAGTAGTGCTTTCATCTCAGGTTAAATCAGATCTACAGTAGATTCTTATTGTGATTACTCAAGAAAAATTAAGGAGGATTTAGATATTGTGCACAGTGACATGATCCTTGTATCCCAATTATTCTCTTGTGATTGTTGCTAAGGTTTTGGCAAGAGATTGAGATTTGTATATTCATTATTATTATAGTGGATTATCTCTAGTTTATCCCGTGATTTTTAACATTCACATGAAATGGGTTTTCTATGTATATCTTGGTGTTCTATTTGATTATGGTTCCATTTAATTCCACTATGTTATAGCCTGCTAGTATTTGTTCATATACAAAAGTTATTTCTCTTTATATCCTAACTGGTATCAGAGTAGGGTTGTAGTGATTTAATTTTGTATTTAAACATGGAGGCTAGTAATGTTTCTCGCGTAATTAGTTTAAATGGAAACAATTGGATGACATGGAAACCAATAATGGAAGATCTCTTGTATTGCAAAGATTTGTATAGACCTTTGCAGGGGGATAGTGCAAAACTCACAACGACAAATGATGAGTGGAAGAGGTTAGATTAAAAACAGTTGGGTTTATTCGATAGTGGCGTGATGATAGTGTCTTTTACCATGTTTCTACTGAAAATTCTACATATTCTCTTTAGAAAAAATTGGAAGGTCTTTATGAAAGAAAAATAACTGGCAATAAAGCTTTTTTTATTAGAAAACTTGTGAACCTAAAATATAGAGAGAGTGCTTCTATTGATGAACATTCGAATGAAATGCAGAGTGTTACTAACTAGTTATCTTTTATGAAAATGTCTCTTGATGATGAGTTGCAAGCATTGTTACTTCTCAGTTAATTACTAGAAAGTTGGGAGACACTAGTAGTTTCTTTCAGTAATTCTACGCCAGATGGTGTTGTCACAATGAGTCAAGTAACAAGTAGTTTATTGAATGAGGAGTTGAGAAGAAAGAATTTAGCAACATCTCAGAATGATTCACAAGCACTTATCTCAGATAATAGATAAAGGTCAAAGTCTAGAAGCAGTTCACGTATTGGTAGAAGCAAGTCAAGATCAAGGAAAGATATCGTTTGCTATAACTGTGGTGAGAAAAGACATTACAAGAATTAATGTAAGCAACCTAAGAAGAACAAGAAAAAGGGAAAAGAAGTGGAGTATCACAGCTACAGTGCAGGGTGGTGATTATTTGATTTTGTATCCTTCTAATGATATTTTTTCTTGTATAATGATATTTTTTCTTGTATATGTCAGGATCTTGAGTGAGTGATTGACACAGGTGCTTCTTATCATGCTACACCACGGAGGGAGTTTTTTGCTACATATAGGTTTGAGAATTTTGGTGTTAACAAGATAGGCAACTATGGCACGATAAACATCATTGACATGGATGATATCCATTTAAAGACCAATCTTGACTACAAGTTGGTGCTTAAAGATGTGAGGCATGTGGTTGATTTGAGACTGAATTTAATTTCAGTTGAAAGATTATATGATGAAGATTATGATAGTAGATTTCATAGAGGGCAATGAAAGCTCAGTAAGGGTTCTCTTGTTATAGCTAATAGAAAGAAATGTCATACCTTATACAGGTTGCAGGCCAAAGCTTGTGATGAGCAGTTAAATGCTATAGAGAAAGACTTTAGCATGGAGTCGCGGCATAGACGATTGGGACACATGAGCGAGAAGGGATTGTAAGCTCTTTCCAAGATAGTGATATTGTCATACCTCAGAGGTACACAGAGTTTCATTTGCTAGTCCTGCTATATCTAGAAAAATGCATGCCTTAGACCATGTTTATACAGATGTATGTGGTCCTTTGAGGAAAAAAAAATTCCTGGTGGATCTATTGATGTTCCTGGTATAAGTGGTGCACTTTATTTTGTCACTTTTATAGATGATTTTTCCAGGAAAGTTTGGGCCTATGCTTTGAAGACCAAAGATCAGGTGATTAATATTTTCAAAAAAATGTATGCTAGGGAAAGGAAGACAGAAAGGCAATTGAAATACATAAGATCATATAATGGTGGTGAGTACACATGATTATTTAATGATTATTATAGGTCACATGGTATCCAACATGAGATGACAATTCCTGGTACACCTCAGCATAATGCTATTGCAGAGAGGATGAACCACACCATCAAAGAAAAAATTAGATGTATGCTTCCACAGGCCAAGCTACCCAAAAGGTTTTAGGATGAGATTTTGAGGACTACAGTTAATGTGATCAACTTATCACCATATACAACCCTAGATGGTGATGTTGCATAGCATGTATGGTCAGGGAAAGATGTTTCCTACAGACATTTGAAAGTGTTTGGTTGTTGTGCATTTGCACATGTTCCAAACAATGAGAGGTCCAAGCTGGTAAGACTAAAGAATATATTTTTCTTGGTTACTCACATGATTAATTTGGTTACAGGTTTTAGTATCCAGAAAAACAAAAGGTGTTCAGAAGCAGAGATGTAGTCTTCTTTGAAGATCAAACATTTGAATATTTGAAGAAGAAGACACCGGCCAAGACTTCTGTAGAAGGATTAGCAGATTGTGATCCAATTACTCCTCCAGTATATTAGGATGATGGGGGAGATATGCAGGAGGATGGTGTGAGCCTGATGTTGATCTACTTGCAGGACATATTGAGCAAGAAGAAGTTGAAGAGCAACTTCCCGTAGAACCTAAGTTGAGAAGATCTTCTAAACAACGTCAACCTTCCAAAAGATACTATACGGATGAGTATGTGATGCTAACTGATACAGGTGAACTAGAACATTACTAGGAAGTAGTTGAAAGTGAGTAGAAAGAGAAATGGTTCATTGCTATGTAGGAAGAAATTGATGCTTTTCAGAAAAACCACACTTATGATTTGGTACTACTACCAAATGGACTGAAGACCTTGAAGAACAAGTGGGTTTTAAGTTGAAGACTCAAGAATATTATTCTCAACCAAAGTACAAAGCTAGATTGGTTGTGAAAGGCTTTGGTCAAAAGAAAAGTATTGACTTTGAAGAGATTTTTTCTCCTGTTATTAAAATGTCTTCTATTCGTGTTGCTCTTGGTATTGTTGCTAGCCAGGACTTGGAGGTTGAGCAATTAGATGTGAAGACAGCTTTCCTTCATGGTGATTTGGAGGAGAAAATTTATATAAAGCAACCAGAAGGCTTCAAAGTCAAAGATAATGAGAACTTTGTTTATAAGTTAGAAGAGCTTGTATGGGCTAAAGCAAACTCCAAGACAGTGGTACAGAAAGTTTGATTCATTTATGATAGAAAATAGATATTAAAGAATAGTTTTAGATCATTGTGTGTACATCAAATGATTTGGTGAGAAATTTATTATTCTCTTACTTTATGTTGATGACATGCTTATTCTTGGGAAAGATATGTCTACAATTGATAGGTTAAAGAAGGAACTAAGTGAGTCTTTTGCAATGAAGGACATGGGGCCAGCAAAGCAAATACTAGATATGTAGATTTCTCGTGACAAGAAAAATAAGAAGATTTGGTTGTCACTAGAGAAATACATCGAGAAGGTATTGGAAAGATTCAGTATGAGCAATGCAAAACCAATTGGTTCTCCACTTATAGGTCACTTCAAGTTATGCTCAGAACAGAGTCCGTCAAGTGATGAGGAGAAGGAGAAAATGCAAAAGGTTCCTTATACTTCAGTAGTCGGAAGTTTAATATATGCAATGATATGTACAAGGCTGGACATCACATATATAGTTGGTGTTACTAGCAGATTTCTTACAAATCCAGGCAAAGAACATTGGGCAACAGTGAAGTGGATTTTTAGATATCTCAGAGGGAGCTCTAAGGTTTGTTTAAGCTTTGGAGGTGGACCACTTGTGTTGACAAATTACACAGATATAGATATGACAAGATATATGGATACGAGGAAGTCTACATCAGGTTATATACTTACTTTTACAGGGGGAGTTGTGTCATGGCAATCCAGATTACAAAGGTGTATTGCTCTCTCCACCATAGAGGCAGAATATATTGTTGCTATAGAGGTATGCAAAGAAATGTTATAGATGAAAGAATTCTTACAAGAATTGAGACTGAAACAGAAAAATTTTATTGTGCATTGTGACAGCCAGAGTGCCATCCATTTGTGTAAGAATCCAATATTTCATTCCAAGTCAAAGTATATAGATGTCAGATACCACTAGATTTGAAATGTATTTGAAGAGAAGTAGTTGCATCTTCAAAAAATTCACACAGATGATAATGGAGCAGACATATTAACAAAGATTTTACCAAAAGAAAGATAAGAGATATGTTGACAGCTGGTCGGCATGGCTTCACATTGAGGAGTTATGGGACAGCCTCCCTTATGGGCTGAAGGGGGAGGTTGTTAGGCTGGCAGCCCATATTCAGCCCAAGGTGGGCTTTATCACCCCCCAGCTCATCCCCTCTTAACCTAATTGTGATAACACAGAGAGACTATTCTCAATCATCTAGCTGTGCTTTCATCTCATGTTAGATTAGATCTCCAGTAGATTCTTGTTGTGATTACTTAGGGAGAATTAAGGAGGATTTAGATATTGTGCACAGTAACGTGATCCTTGTATTCCAGTTATTCTCTTATAATTATTGCTAGGGTTTTGGGCAAGAGATTGAGATTTGTATATTCATTATATTATGGTGGATTATCTCTAGTTTACCCCATGGTTTTTACCCTTCACATTGAAGGGGTTTTCCACATATATCTTGGTGTTCTATTTGATTATGGTTCCATTTAATTCCGCTGTATATTATGGCATGCTAGTATTTGTTCATATACAAAAGTTATTTTTCTTTATATCTCATCAGCGATGACGGATCGACCGAGGGGGTGTCGGGTAGCTCCAAAGGGAGGGAGTGTAGGTGCAGTCGGCTATGGAGCCATTAGCTACATGAGTTGCGGGATAAGCGAGGTGACTATCTGCATTATTTTCATCGAGGCTTATACCTGCTTGGCAAGACCGAGGAATGCCTTGGGCAAGACGACTACGGATGCCGAGGTGTTTCCGGAGGGAGAATCCCATTGAACATACACCAGTAGCAATCCGACATTTATGTCAACCCCGCCCCATGTCCCCATAGGCAGTGAGTGGTTGCCCTCCGAGCCTATAGGCAAGGTGGGTTACTGGCGATTCTTCGACGGAGCGGGCTCCGAGTTAGTCGTGGGTCATTCCTACGATATCGGCCCTCATTCTAACGTTAAAATATTAGTGAACTTCTCTAACCGCAACTGAGGTGTCAACATGGCTCGATCTGATCACTAATGCTTAGGATCATCCTTGCGATGTGGCCCTTGTCGGGGTCAAGTTGAGCTCGGGGTTGGCTTTGCACGTTATTCTTTTGTCGGCACGTAGTTTGCTTCGTCATCACTAGGTTCCCGTACACAGGCCTAGGTCGAGCAAGGAGGGGTTTCTCGATCTAGCCACTCCGAAGGTTAAGTTAGCATCATCCCGATTATAGAAGTTAAGCCATTTTCTGAGAAGAGGAAGTCCCCCCCTCCGATCAGGGAGGGTTGGCTTTTTATACCTGCGAGGACGAGCTAATCGTATATGGCCCATTTACTACGACAGCTCCTCGGGCGATCGGCTTAAGCTTCCATGTGAGCGTCGACCGATTCGCATGGATCGATGTCGCGCAGTGCTATCCTGAGTTTTCTAAGACAGTTGTACTGTGATGATGTCGTTTCGTATAGAGGGGTAGCGAGCGGTTGCCTACCACATATGCACTGTGCGCCATATAAGACTTGAAGCTCTATGTCCATATTGTCGCGTCTGCTTATCTAGGTCTACATGGACAATACTGAAATGTGCTCTATCATCAAATATATAGAATATTACGTTATATAATATCAATTTGTTAGGGGTTGGGAATAGTTCTTTCTTAACACTAACAAACAACATCTTTTTCATACTGAATGTCTCTTTTTAACTTATTTCTTAATGATAATAACTTATAACAAGTTAATCATGATTCTGCTTTTTGTTTTTCCCTTCATCTCGTGCTGTTAATCATGAATATTTGAATTGTTCTTTGAATAGTTGAATTGCAGACAAATAATGCTGCTTTATCTTCTGTATCTACATTAATTCTACATAAAAATCTTCATCTCAAGCTCTATAAAGCCTTGCCTGCACATAAGAAATAAAGCACTAGAAGACAAGTCAATCCAAACCTGCAACTTCTCTCTTGGCTTATGGAGCCAATATTGTCTGACTCATAGAGCATGTCGGAACTAAAATGAGAATCCATATGTAATATGTAAAATTTTGAATTGGATTCGGATCTTATTAAGTTCTATAACGAGTATGAATTTGTAGGACCGCAAATAATAGAAGCATTGATGTAGTGTTAGTACTTTGTGCAGACACAATTATGATCGCATGACATTTAGTGCGCAGGGTTTGGATTTTTCTCTGAATCTTACGCCCATCCGATTTGCTTATATTGCCTTTGGATATCCTTTTAAATGGATTTATATAAAATAGCTATCTGATATGATTTTGGATATGATAAATTCATCAGATTTTTTTTCAAGTATTCATTATCCAATCCACTTAAATCAGATTTGGAACGGACTTGAATTAAAAAAATAATAGATACTTGAAATCATACTTAGCCACCATAACACAAGTTTAGAGATAATGATGATTTGATAGATTTAGATAAGGAAAGTGTTATATTTTTTAAAGATTTAATTCTGCATACTCTACATATCCAGGTAGAGGTATTGAATTCTGGTATATTACTATCAGATTAATATTTTTAGTATTTTTTAATGGCAATATTGACTATTAGGTTGAATGCAAAAACACCTGTTTTGACTTGCAAGACTAATGGAAGTCAAAAGATGACTTCCCCCACCAAATCCGGTCTCCTTCCCGAATTCAATTAGAGCCTTGACCAAAATGGCATTCTTGAACCAGGCCCAGGTTGCTCGTCGGTGGCTTACGGCGCCTCGGAGGAGATCGGTCCCTTCAGGATCAGCCGTACCTGTTCATCTCTCTACCTCAACCAATTCTCATGGAACCGAGGTGACCACCATCTCCATTCCCTGTTCCGATCAAGTCTCAATTCACTGTTCCACTCCATGAAACCTTCTTGATCTGAGCAGAAGCGAACCTACTGTTCTTGGAGTCGCCCGCCGGAGTCGGCTTCTCTTACACCAACACCAGCTCCGACCTCAAGACCTCCGGCGACGAGCGAACAGGTAAACGCTCGAGACGAGCAGTTCTTCCCTGCATCGAAGTGTTTGATGCTGATTTCTTCTCCATCTGCAGCTGGAGATGCTCTCATGTTCTTGATCGGGTGGATGTCGAGATTCCCGCAATACAAGGCTCGAGATTTCTACATCTCTGGAGAGAGTTATGCTGGTAGTAATCTTCTCGTGAGCGCGCAGTCACGTTGATCGCCTTCCTGGTGGCGCTTCATTTGCTTTGACTGGTTTTGTTGCAGGGCACTACGTTCCTCAACTGGCAAAAAAGGTCATCGATCACAACAAGGCGTCTTCGGAGCCTTTCATCAACCTCAAAGGAATTTTTGTGAGTGTTGGTTGAGTTCACCAGCAGGATCTTTGGATTAATTGTTGTAATGAGATGTCACGATGAGCAGGTAGGCAATGCGGTGACGGACAACTACTACGACAGTCTCGGCACCGTCGCCTACTGGTGGACTCATTCGATGGTCTCCGACGGCACCTACCGATCCATCCTCTCCTCCTGCAACTTCAGCTCGACGAAGACGTCGCGGAAGTGCGACCGCGCCATCAGCTACGCCATGAACCACGAGTTCGGCGATATCGACCAGTACAGCATCTACACCCCCTCTTGCGCCAACGCTGCAAAGCGGCGGTTGCGGTTCAAGAACACCCTGCTCCGCCGCAGCTCCTACGGCTACGACCCCTGCACCGAGAACTACGCCGAGAAGTACTACAACCGGCCCGACGTGCAGAGGGCGATGCACGCCAACACCACGGGAATCCCCTACCGGTGGACTGCGTGCAGGTGCCACTTGCAACCCTGTGGAACGAACACTGTTTTCTTCGTTGCAGAATTCAGTGATGGAATCTGTATTTGGTTTTCTCCAGCGATGTGCTGATCAAGACGTGGGGCGATGCTGAGTTCTCGATGCTGCCCACTTACAAGGAGCTGATCGGAGCTGGCCTGAGGATATGGATGTTCAGGTGAAGTATGACGAGGTGCTTCTTGTTGGGTTGTGATCATGGATGTTTGATTTGAGGTGATTTCCATGGCAGTGGTGACACCGACTCCGTCGTCCCGGTGACAGCGACGAGGTTCTCCATCAGCCATCTTGGGTTAAAGATCAAGATCCCTTGGTATCCATGGTATTCAGGTCGACAGGTATGCATCTTCTTCTTCTTCTTCTTCTTCGAGATCCCTTGATGCTTTCTGTGTGAGTGATGTTGGAATTGTGCAGGTTGCAGGGTGGACTGAGGTATATGAAGGAATGATATTTGCCTCAGTGAGGGGAGCAGGGCATGAGGTGCCACTCTTCCAACCAAGGAGAGCATTCCAACTGTTTCAGTCATTCTTAGCTGGGAAACCACTGCCCAAGACTTAAAAGAAAGCCATCATCTCTCTCTCTCTCTCTCACATTCATTTCATCTAAAGCAGATGAATGGGTGGGGTTTACATGAATATAAAGGTAAAGAAATCTTTGGATTCCTTGGTAGGTGATAAGTTGGAAATCTATAAATTGAATGGTGTTACAATGTGATTATTGATTAACTGGGATCCAGAACACTCTCATTAAGGATAATGGGGTTATCAATTGAAGGAAATTATTCTCTCTCTCTCTCTCTCTCTCTCTCTCTATATATATATATATATATATATATATATATATATATATATATATCTATGTGTGCAATATGCATAAGTATAATGTAGTTCCTTCTGTTGAGGAAGAAAGTTGTGCTGAAACATTCACTCAATTATTTGGACAAACTATTGTTCCATTGATATGGAATGGTTATTTCTGAGAACTATGAGGATTTGGTATTCAAGATCTGTAGTCAAACCCTGACACTTAAAAATGGTAAAGCTGGTTGTCCCCCAATTAGGCTTATGATCTGCATCATCATCATGCAACAACTTGCTATATCAAAAGATCTATTGCTGGTAAGAGACTGCAATATTAGATTTGAACTATGAGAGGGTGACCAGAAAGAATTATTCAGAGCGGAACGATAATGATCACTGATCATACTTATGATGCATACAAATCAGCCACCATCCAAATGAATTGTAGTATGTTGCAGAACAGAATAATTCTTTTCTTCTTTTTCCCAACCCACTGACAAGGAAACTACATCAGTATGCTAGCTGCAGATCAGAACATAAACTCTACTGTGAAGAAGAAAAAACTCTCTCTCTCTCTCTACCATTGAGTCAAGGATCCACAAGTTCTGAAGGCCAATGAAAGCTATAAACAGGGAAGCCTTGGTGGGTGCCGAAAGCCATAATAGATGGTCACAGCTCCCAGACACCTGCTAATGATACATCTGCAGCTTTCCCTTGCTCAGCAGCAGTAGCATAAGGGTATGAGCAGACAATCCTCTCTCTCTCTCTCTCTCTCTCTCTCTCTCTCTCTTTTTGCTTGAATCTGTGTTTAGCTTCACCATATCGGACTTGGGAACTGGAAGCATTCAGCACAGGAATGTGACGCTGATTCCTTCAAGGAAGGAGAAAACAAGAGTGCTGGTTGATTTAGACATTTATGTGTTTACCCCAGTGATGAAGAATTTCAAATTATCCCCTGGAGGTGTTTTGAAGGAAGTTTCAGAGACGGGAAGGGGGTAAGACTTTTCATCATTCCATGTCAAGAGGGAAGAAAATAAAAGTTTCAGACTGGGACAGTTTCTTTTGTGGTCACACAAGGAAAGTGATGGGGGTGCCTCGAAAGAAATAACTGAGAGAGGAGGGGGCAGTCGAGTAAACTAGGCAACCAACAACAACTATAAAAGAGTTTTGTCCCATCCACACCCATTACCATTGCCCCCCCACCACCATCTGATCTGCACAAGGTACTAAGGCAACAGGTGCGGCATCAGAGCGAAGCAGCAGCCACAAGCTAGTCTCCTCTCATCCCAACCAACATCAAAGGGAGCAGAGAACAGAGATCATGCCCTCCAATCTCTCTCCATCCATCTCCTCCCAGATGGCCCAGCTTGTCATAAAATTTATACGATGAAAACAAGAGGCGGAGGTGTGGAGAGAGAGAAACAGGGAAGGATGAGGATGGAAGGAAAGAGGAAAAGAGAAAGAAAGAAGGATAGGTGCCTTCAGAGGAGGGTGTCTTCCAAACCCCCCCCCTTCTCCCTCTCTAGACACAGAACATGCCACAAATGCCCCTCTGCAACCCCAAAAAAAATCTCCGACTCCATCAAAGAAAAACAACTCCTGACCTCCTCTTCAGTTCTCAAATTTCTCAAATGATTTGGGGCTCTTTGGGTTTTGTCCTGGTCAGACACGCAAGGAGAGAGAGAGAGAGAGAGAGAGAGAGAGAGAGGAAACAAGGGGAGGAGGCTCCCGCCCCGCCCCCCCACCCCCTTCTCTCTCTCTCTCCACCAGCTTTATTTCTCCATTGCCTCCTTTCTCTCTCGGTCTGTCCATCTGTTATGTCCATGACCTCCTCTTTTTGAATATATTTGTTTCGCATCTGGGCTCTGCCTTCTCTCCCCCTTGTATTCCTCTTTTCCCTCTGAGGTGGAGATCTGGATGGCGAAGAAGGTGAGGAAGGTTCCCATGCAGCCTTCCCCATCCAATGCTTATCACCAGGTTCGGGAAGATGCCAGGGCAAGGTTGAGATATCAGTACCTGCTGCAAGATTATGATGATCTGCTGAAGGTGAGAATGTTTCTTTCATGTATTCTTTTTCTTCTTTTTTGGCTATAATTCTTGGATTTGTGGAGCAGTAGATCCGTATGTATTCTTTTTTTCTGGGGTTTACCTTGATCTTAGGATCTAAAGGATTCTTGGTGCTATTTCTGAATCTTCACTTTTCTTATTTTTCTTGGTTGTGTGGATCTCAGCTTCATATTTTCCCCATGTTGATGTTTTTTTTCCCTATTTTTTTGCTTGATACTGACATCCAAGACTCCATTTTCTCAAATGGGTTCTCCAAAACTTTACAGATTCGTTTTCTAGGCAATGATCTTTCTGGTTTTTCTTGTTTTTGCCACTGTTGATCAGTTAGATTGAAAACCCACCATTTATTGTATAAATGATGACATATATATTGATATGTGAAACTAAATTAATAGTTCAATTTGCCAAAGGCTTTGCCTTATTTTTGCTGGCTTTCTGTGTGTGTCTGATCTTTCATGGGATTTTTATTTTTTTAGATTCAGGGAAATTAGTTTTGAGGAAGAAACTAAAAAAACTACAATGTTTTCTTCTGAGATAAAAGCTCTAGAGATATAAAATATTAGAATTAGGTCAAAATTTTCAATTACATATTTAACCAAAAAATTATAAAGGTTATGAACTTTACATTTTTTTTCCAGGAAACTGAAGAAAAGAAGAAGAATCTACAAAAGGCAAAACAAAAGAAGCTGAGACTCTTGGCTGAAGTCAAGTATTACTCTTTCCTGTCTTTGGCAGTCCTCTGTTCAGTTTCACAATCTCCTAAGATTACATTCAACAGATTCAATTTTCTTTTCAGATTCCTGCTAGGAAGATACCAGTCCTTGTTGGAAAATCCATCTCAGACCACCTTTCATAGACTCAAGAAGCAGCTTCATAAAACTTCATCGCCTATCGCTGGCATTGTTAAACCAGCAAGGCTGCATGTTCCAAACGAAGTTTCCTTCAAGGGGAAGAATCACAGTGCAGTCGAAGCTGCAAAACCTAGCACTTCTACAATGCTAGATCTGAATCAAATTTCTTTGCCGGTACCTTCACGATCCCATCATTCGCTGTATTCTGTGCATGAATTCGTCGGAAACCGATTGCTAATGTTGCTCTAGTATGCTTGTAGAGTGGCGAAGATGTGGACTTTCAGTCACATATGGAGTCCCTGAAACCTGAGATGTCGGAGAGGCACTCAATGGATGGAGGGCCAAACAATCGAAAGTTTGCAGTCTGTAGAGATGAAGGGAACAGCTCAAACAGGGCAAGTAAAAGGAAAATAACATGGCAGGACCAAGTAGCTCTGAAGGTTTAGAATTCGACTCTTTTGTGCCAGTGGTGAGAAACAATGTTCATCCTTTTAACCTCATTAGCTTACTCTTTCTTTTTTTAACTGCATTTGATCTCTACAGAAACAGTTCAAATGTTAGATGTTAAAATCCATGTTATATGTGACGCATGATGTGGTTAATGGGAGGAAGTGAAACCTTTTACTCCAGAAATATGCTGTATGATTTGATTTATTTAATGTTCATAATGGGTTTTGCCAAACTTAAGTGAACTGTGGAGCAGGAGCCTGCACTAAACTTACTCTTGCTGGATTAAATTACAGTTGGATTAAACATGGATTAGTTTCATTTGTCTGTCATTGTGTTTTTGTTGGATAAACAGTTGGATGATAAATATCGTGATTGATTTCTTTTATCTCTGCCTGCTGTTAAATACTTGACAGTCAATTATCTATCAAGAGGAGACGGTATCACTAGTTGACTGAGCAATGACCTCTCGAGGTCCCGCCTTTGAGTCTAGGATTTATAATAAATTATCAAAGTCCTTTCTAGTTAAATTAGTTAGCATTAGAAGAATCTTACTTAAAATAGTTTCATAAATCTTAGGATAATGTACCATCTCCTAAGATAGGCTATATGGCTGGAGGAAATGAGAATACAGAAGCCATGAGCATTACTTACCTTGGAAGACATGGTATTTGGTGGCACTACCATTCTTGATTACATAGAACAAGAGACTAGGCAAGTCTATTGTTGATCTATGAGCCAATGTTAGATGGTTGGTGACTCCTGGAAATGGCAAGATCCTTGCCAACCTTGGCTTACAAATGGCTTCTATGATTACCAAATGGTCTCCACCAGGTTGATTAGTGAAAGTCACCAATACCTCCTCCCTCTGATACCTCTCCAAATGAAGCTTTTGCAAAAGTAAAAGGTAGTATCACCTGCAAACTATGGAGAATGATAAGCCTAAGTGTTGAGCTCAAGGATTTAAATCTCGGTCCAATGTTAATTTAGGCGATCAGATCAAGTATTACCGAAAAAATATACATTGGATCAGTAAATTTGGACTGATATTTTGAAATCTTGATTAGGCTGATGACGTGACAGTGAAGCTAATGTTGTTGAGGTTGGAATTGAGAGATGTGAAGCTAATGTTGTTGAGGTTGGAGTTGAGAGATGTGGTGGTGAATAGAGAAATTTGGGTTGTTCTTTTGCTAATGAGTCATGAAGATTTATGTTCATGCTACCATAAGATGTAGTGCAGCAAATAGGAAGAATCACCAGAGACTAAAATGCTGATCACTGCAGAAAGCGTGAGTAATAAGCACAGAATTGGGTCTAGGTCTCCTCTCCTTTCTCTTCCTGTTGCAAATTGTAATGTTGTTTCATGCATTCTCTTTTATGTCGCACATATTGTGTCTTGCTTGATCACTGTATCCCTTGTTTTTACATTAAAAAATCAGTTGTGATCCGAATACGATTTAACTCTCAATTGGTGAGTCCGTATTGGTTGCATATCCATCTCAAAATTCATAAAGCCCTATAAGGTAAGGTAAGGTAACCTACCTTTTCCGACCATTGACGAACGAGAAGCAGCGGATTCCTTTTGATAACAGAGGAGGAATAGAAATATAGTATTTTGATAATAAAAGAATAGAAAGATAGTAATTAAAAAATAATAGGAATTTTTTGATAATAAAAGAATAGAAAGAAAGATAGTAACTAAGAAATAATAGAAACACAAAGGATAATTCTAACTCAAGGAGGGAGAAAGAACTCAATTTCAATGTTTTAGTCCCTTTTTCTTATAAGTTCAAGTAAAAAAAAAAATACCATAAGAAAAATTATAATCGCATATGATGACTTCTTTGAATATAATTTGATTTGAGAAATAGTCTTCCTCTCTTAATGATATTTTTGTAAAGATGAATCTTCAGTCAAGATTTATAATATTTAATAAAAATAAATATGATTTCCAACATCTTTTTTATATTTACTTCATTTTTTCTTGTTCAGTAAATACCGATATGTGATAACTTATTATATTCGTAAAATATCGCTAAACTAATTAAATTTATTTAGATAAAAGATACATTAATTGGTTCGCATCAACCATTGACAAAATTATATAGGGTGACCACATTTAGGGTTGGAGAGTTAGAGATCCACCACCTTCCACTCATAAAGGCAAAGCAAATCATCCCGGATCATCTTGATCTAGTAAAAAATTATATAGAGTGATCACATTTAGGGTTGGAAGTTAGAGATCCATCACCTTACACTCATAAAGGCAAAACAATTCATCGCGGATCATCTTGTTCTAGTCCTAATGTTTCTCAGTCATCATTGACTGGTTTATCATCTTTGCAATGTCATGATAAAAAGTATCCATTTAACAAAATTAATTGGCTGTCTAAATTGGTCTCTGTAGTCTTAGTACCAAAAAAGTCAAATATTTTTAGTATCTTATCTATGCAACTATCAACAGTGCATGGATGCCAAGGGTGAACAAAAGCTTCAATTTTCATTTATGATACTGAAAAGTTTCAAACATGAAAGACTTAGAAGTAATCAAGAATCTCCAAATGCATCTTTCACCTTGAATTCTTTGCATTGAACTTATAGTAAAACCACGAGTGTTGGCTCTATGTTTTCCTTGTGTATTTGTTGCTTCATTCTCTTACTTGGCCAAGGTAGAGTTGACCATATCAAACCCCTTATCAAATGACACATTATCATGCTTGAAACACAAGGAGTCGAACAAAGATCATCACAAAAACTTGATTCTGCTAATGAGAGAGCTCTTACTTTTTTATCCCAAAGGCTTGTATTTTCATAGTCTTTTCCGTCACCAAATCCATGCAATTTTATCAATATCCCAACACGTAGATTAATCTTGTCAAACGATTATCTTATTAAAGTTATAAATTGTTCATTCATGATTTAGGCTTTCGAATTAGGCCTTTAAACAATCCATGGAGCCGTTCTATGGCTTTGCCTTCTAAGATGAGCTATAAACAACACATTTGCTTGGTTTCATCTGTTTGTGTTTGTCCCTTCTTGGTTGAACTTGCCAAGAGAAGAAACCAGACAAACAATTGAGACAACTTCAGCACCAACAAAATGCAGACAACTCATTGCAGGCAAATCCTCAGGGAATAATTTAAAGCAATAAGCTGTAGACTACGCGTTTGCTTCATCTTTCAATGGTGAAGACAAGAACTGATAACTGTGTCAATTTTGTTATCTTTTCTATCCATGTACTGCTGTTTGGGATGTGTTAAAAGCACACAATGTCGATTGACAGTTGATATTGATCAGCCTTCAGCTTTACAGAAGTTCATTAAAAATATTAATAAATTCTGATGGTCAGATACTGGTTAAGTTCTGAACCTGGATTTCTGAAACAAAGTATTTATCAAGAAAGTTTATTGTCAATCAATTCTGCTGTGTAGGTTGGCCAGGCAGATATCATCCTCAAGAATTGCATAAAATAATGAGAGAAATAAACTGATGTTTTACTGATTTTATCAAAGCAACTCAACAAAGAAAACTGGAATTGTAGTTGTCGTTCGGCCATATTAGAGATCTCCAGTTCAACTGATACTAACACCTTCTTAATTTATTGCTATTCAGATTACATGGATGAAATCCAATTGATAAGAATAAAAGCAAACTGTGTTTTAAAAACTTAGATGTGTTGTTTTTCTAATGAGTTCATAGACTTCTACAAGTAGCAGATGTTAACTTCTTGTGAACAAGTACGAGGAAGAAAGAAACTGTTGGCAAACTAATATTAGTATTGAGTGTTAGATTTTGTGATCCTTTATAATTGGATAAAAAATATATAATATAACTAATTGATTTTAATGAAATATATTAGCTAATAGAAAAGAAGTTCACTCAAAATAGGATTCTTTAGGAGATAATGAAGAATTTTTCTAATTACTTATCCTAGACCCTCTACTTTCGCCTATAAATAGATAGGACCTCTAGGGACTGAACTCAAGAAGAGAGGTTATCTCAGTTGAGAGATTACAGTCTTTCCCTCTACTTTTCTCTCTAACCATCAATCTAGGTGGTCATGTGAAAAGATTAGAAGAGAAGAAAAGGATCTAGTTCCTTTTTGCATATTCATAACGATATTGGATTAAAGATGGTGCCTTTATATATCAAACAGAGATATCTTTTCAGATGATATCAAAAGGTACACATCATTAAATCAGATCTAATTATTTGATTTCAATTCTAACATAAAATATTGTTTCCACATTTAATACAGCATATTATAGATTTTATGCTTACAATTGGTATCAAAGCCTAGGTTCTTGAGATCAAATACATTAGATCTATTATTTTTATTTACGATGTATAAATGATCCCTATTTTCCAATGATCGCGAAGCAATAATGGTCGTCGTTGACCTGACCTTGTTGCGTATAGCTAACGAATCTGCTAGCGGCAGAGGCTGCGTTGGGCAGCGTGTGCGTCGCAGTGCAGCAGGCAGCACACGTACGCGGGCATCACTATGCCCTTGCGGTGGCCGTACGCAGGCAGAACCCACGTCCATGCAGTGGCCATATGTTGGCAACAACCGCGACTGACCGCTGGAAGCAGCTGCGACCAGTCGTGCGTAGGCGACGACCATGCGCGGGTAGGAACCGTTGTAGTGACTGCGCATAGGCAGAGGCAGCCCCATGGTAGCAGGGCTGCACGTGGGCAGCGACAGCGCCGCATGCGCAGGCGACGATGGCGGCGCTATAGTAAGGTTTTAAGCAAAATTATAGTTTTACCCTAGGGTTTCCCTTTGGTCAAATTATAGCTTTGCCCATTTATATTTTATTAATATCTTTTAATTCTTTCGATAGTTCTGCCCTTTATAAATCTCATAATTCTAGTTTATATCCTATCAAATATTTATAGTTTTACCCTTATAAAATTAAAAATTTCTAATTTATATTCTCAATTATAAAATTAATAAAATTGATAAATATGATTTATTATAATTATGATTGAATTTAATCATGATTATATTTTGATTATTTGATTGGATTTAATTTTGATTAAAAAATTATAAATTACGGTTTACTTTTATAGTTTTCTCATATGTATTATTGATTATATTTTTACATGTGGTAAATAAAATCCAATTATTGTTCTTGGATATTCATTTGGTTATTCACATGTTTATATTTGGACTTGTGAAATAATATTCATCTTTCATAAGAATGCATGATTTATATGTTATCATGATTATCATATGAGTTTTTCTTTTGCTGATTAATGTTTAATAATTATTATAGTTGTTATTCTATTATTCATCTGCTTATCATAAATTAAATTAAAGAAATTTGATAAATATTATTTGTAACTCATCTTTCGAAGTTTTGTCTGACTTGTAATTGCCAAAGTGGCCTAGGATGATAAACTTTTGTGATGTGAATTACAATAAAAGTTTTATCATTTATAGGATATTTTAAATTATATTTTATATTATTGTATTGGTTTTGTAGCCACCAAAGTGTCCTAGACCAATAACTTATAAAATAATATTAAGGAATTAGTTTTAAATGATATTCAAGAAATAATATTCACAATGACACACATAATTATGAGATTTAGATAATCCAAAAGGAGAATCTACTTTAAATAATTATGTGATGGGGTAGGATGATACTGTTTTGGATATCCTTGTAGTTTAGGATTGTATACCTAAAGGTTGTTAGGATCAAGAGCACTAAGAGGGGGGGGGGGGGGGGGTGAATTAATGCAGCGGAAAACTTTCGATGATTTAAAACGACGTTCGTATGATAAAAACGATTCGGTAAGAAAGCCGATTCAGAAATTACTTTAACTTAGATTAGGTAAAGTGCAGTTAAAGTAAAGCTATGGAGACAGTTTGCAGTTAAGATAGAGAACAGAAAGTAAATACAAATCGAGATTTAGAGTGGTTCAGTCAATCTTAACCTACATCCACTTTTGGCTTCCTCCTCCAATGAGGTCACCGAAGTCCACTAGAGGCCTTCCTTCAATAGGCGAAGGCCAACCACCCTTTACAGTTTCACTCCTTTTGACGGGCTTAGGAGACAACCCTTACAGAATTTTCTCTCCTCTCTTGAAAGATCAAAACTTGGAAGAAAAGAGGGAGGAGAACTTCTAGCCTTTACAACATTTTTGAGCTCTAAAAATCATAAAGTAAGATTGGATTTTCGATGCCCTTTCATGTAAGAAAGGGTAGGGTTTATATAGGCCCCAAACTAGTTTAAATTTGGAGCTAAAAAATGTCATCTCTTGGATTTCCGGGGTCTTGGCGGTACTACCTCCAGACTGGGCGGTACGACCGCCTGACAGAGCTCGGAGACCGAGCTTTGGCGGTGCCACCGCCTGAATGGGGTGGTTCCACCGCCTAGTCTTGCTCGGAGACTAAGCCCAAGCGGTGCCACCGCTTGACCTGGGTGGTTGCACCGCCTAGCTTTCCTGGGAGACTGAGCTCCTGGGCGGTGCCACCATCGACCCAAGCGGTGCCACCGCCGACCAAGAAATCTGGGTCCGAATGGGCTGATCCATTCGGCCCAATTTGGGTCTATCAAGGGCCCAATTGCCCCTATATTAAGTTAATGGTATCACCTCCCATTCCTAACTTAATCTACATGCTAACTATGATATTTCTTAAGACATTTATTGCAACTTGCTCTGATGCGTCAATCACTTCTTTCCGCGAGCTTCCGGCGAACTTCTGGCAAACATCCGACGAACTTCCGGCGAACATCCGACGAACCTTCGACGATGCTCCGGCGGACATCCGGCAAACTCCTGGACTTGCGACGATCCACTTGGCAAGTTCCGACGAGCTTCTTTGGCAAGCTCCTGGACTTCTCGGATTTATTCCCGCAGAACCTCCGACGACCGTCTGGACTTCCGTCGAACTCTCGAACCCCTAACATGATCATGGTCTTGACTCTGGCGCAACTCCTGCTGCATGTCTTACTACCATCATAGTTAATCCTACACATGTAAAACAAACTTTGATCTAGACAATTAATACTAAGCATTAATCAAGTTGTCCGGTATGTCATTGGTCCCTCGACGCTTCGTCCGATTCTTCGGCGCATCGTCCTCTCCTGTGGCCTATTACCCAATCGGCCAGTTGACTCTGTAACTCTGATATCCTTAGTGCAATACCCGCTCTTCTTGGCCCAATGCCCGAATCCATGGTCCGAAGCCTTCTGTCAATACGTCGACCGATCCATTGGCCCGACGTCTAATCTTCTGACATGTTCCTCCGGTCCAGCATGATTTTTCCTGCTTTAATTGTCTCGTCCTGATTGAAGCATCCTGCATCACTCAAAATATAGATTAAAACATAAACACAATTATCAATTGGTTTCATCATCAAAATACGAGATTCAATAATCTCCCCCTTTTTTATGATGATAACCAATTGATGACGGAGTTAAACTTAACTCCCGGAGTTTAAACAAACTCCCCCTATCAATATGCCATATTGATAGAACCTTGAATTCAAACTGAATTCAAGTTATTACAATATTCATCATGAATACTTGCAACACATCATCATGAACTTATGCATAACATCATACTTCTCTCCCTTTGTCATCAACAAAAAGGAGAGGTTCCAACTCTAATATGTTTAGAAGTATGAGTTCAAATCATAATATAATTTTCAGTTTTATCATAATGCAAGCTAGCAAAAAATTTTACAACATGCAAGCTAGTTGTTTTGAGATGTTCAAGAAGGCAACTCTTGCTTCTTGAAATATGCAAGTTGCAAGCTAGTAAAATTTTGCTTTCTTTGCAATGTTTGAGCTCGCAATTATGCTTTCATTGCAAAGTGCAAGTTTAGCATATTTAGCATCTTGAGATAGGCAAGATAGAACATTTTTGTATTTTCTTGAGATTTCAAGCTAGCAATTATCGGTGATGTTCAAGATAGCAATTTCTTCTCTTTTGAGAAGTGCAATTTTTACTTTCATTTTGAATTGTGCAAGCTAGCTAGTTTGCCTATTTTCATGATGTCCACGCTAGAAATTCTTGCTCCCCCTTTGTCATTATCAAAAAGAAGGAAAGACCCTTATATCAATTTTCAGATTATGACAAAGGTGAAGTATCAATCTTATTTGTGCATCCTTATATTTTCAAATTAAAACATGCATATTTTCAAAACCTTATATTTATTTATTTTTATGCATGATATTAAAAATAAATCAATCATCATTGCAACTCATCATGCATATTATTAAAATGTAAAATCATCAAACATGATACAAATATTTATTTTCATTTTTGCAAGGATCAAGCTTCATTTTTGCAAGGATCAAGATATGTATGTGAATCAAATCCTTGCAAATGTTAAAAAAGATCTTCCTTTTTCAAGAAAGAATTCATAACAAGGAATCATTTCATCAAATCCATTTCTCGAAAAAAATATTTTTCATATGATAAGTCTATGAGAGATGCATTTGTTAATTGATTCCATATGTCAAAAATCAATGATATGAAATAAACTCGATATGACATATGCTTATGAAAGCTATATTAAGTCCGGAAGAGAAATACTAAATCATGTTAGGATCAAGAAAATTTGAAAATAAAATTTAACACTTTCATGCATTCGGACATGGTTTTGCTATAGATTTTCAAACACAATCTTGAAGTTAAAATATGCTCTTCATCATGAAAAATTTTTGTATCCAAAACATATAATTTCCAACATGTTATCAAGGCATGTAATAGTGTAAAATTCTCATTATAGCAATTATATCCTACCATGCATGATCAAAATTTCTCCTCATTTTATCATTGTAAACGAGAAAGAAGAAGGGAAGAACATGATTCATTTTGATCATTTCAAGACATCCAAGCCATAAATACAATCACATCATGTCATGAAAGATAAAATCACTTTGAATATTAAAAGACATGATTCATTTTGACACGTCTCCTCTTTAAATAAAAAATGAAAAGAATTCTTAGGAGATCATGATATAGATAAAATTCATTCAATCTTGTATGAGAACAAGATATTAATTTAAGCATATAAAAATTTTCAATTCATTATGAATCATAAAAAAATGTGGTTCCAAAAAATTATGATTGATTTAGGAAAAATTTCTCTTTAGTACACGACAACAAGAAATATAGCAATGATACCAATCATGATTCATTTGGATGGTAGACGGCAAAAAGAAACATTGAGGATAAAATATCTTGATTTTTATAGAGTAAATCTCAAGTTTTAAATCTCAAAAAATCAAGATAAAGCCCATTCAAATTCAAATCATCAAATCAAAATCATTTTCAAGAGATTCATAAAATGATGATAAAATAGATTCATCAAAGTCAATAAGATAGAGAAAAAGAATTTTCAAGAAAAATACTTTTCTCTATTTAGTTGTTTCATACAAGCATGCCTTTGTCAAAAAGAATATATATCATCAATCATTTAGGATCGAAAAATAAATTCCATCATAAAAACCATTAAGATCAATAAACTATAAAAATCATCATGTATAACTTTAAAATCTCATGCATAAAATAAAATCATCAATCATGGTATTAAAACATCATTATTCATTATTAAATCATCAAGCATGATTTCATATTTTCAATCAAAAATCATTTTGTTTGTTTATCATAAGATATGTATTTTTCATAATTATTTTTAAAATCATTGGAAAGGTAAGCATGATAAGCATAATCCTAATTCATTAGCATTTTTATTATATTATTTAAACATATAATTTTTAAGAAAATTAATTTTATACTAAAAAAGAAAATGCATTATGGAATGCATCATGTAATTTCAAAATAAATTAAGGGGGTTTTGATTACCTCATCATTGAATGTCGTTAAGGCGTAGTTTGCCACCTCGCCTTTCTTGATTTTCTCCTCGTCTTCAGAGGAGCTCGATTCATCCCACTTTGTGTTCTTCTTCTTGTGTTCAAAGTAAGTAGTTCCATTCTTTTTGTTCTTAAATTTTTGTTTCTTTAATTTTTTAAATTTCTTAGTGAGTAGTTCTTGTTCACCTTCACTTGAGCTTATGCTCGAGTGGTCTTCAAATGTTCTATGTCCCAAATCCTTCATGTTCTTTGGAAGGTGGTTTTGTTCATCATGTACATTGCGCACCATTTCATATGTCATCAATGAACCGATAAGTTCTTCAAGTGGAAAAATATTTAAATCTTTGGTTTCTTGTATTGCCGTTACTTTTGATTCCCAAGCTTTAGAAAGTAATCATAAAACTTTAGTAACAAGTTCAAATTTGAGAAATATTTGCCAAGAGCTTTTAAACTATTGACAACATCCGTAAAATGGGTGTATATGTCAACAATAGTTTCGCTTGGCTTCATTCGAAAAAGCTCGAAATCATGCATTAAAAAGTTGATTTTCGAATCTTTAACTCTAGAAGTGCCTTCGTGTGTGATTTCAAGAGTGTGCCATATGTCAAAAGCTGTTTCGCATAAAGAAACCTGATTAAATTCATTTTTATCTAAGACGCAAAACAAGGCATTCATAGCCTTTGCATTTAGAGAAAATGTCTTCTTCTCCAAATCATTCTAATGGTTCATTGGAAGAGAAGACATTTCTAATCCGTTTTCGACTATATGCCATAAATCAATATTCAATGAAAGCAATAAAACTCTCATTTAAGTTTTCCAATAAGTGTAGTCCGTCCCATTGAAGAAGGGAGGGCGAATGAGAGAGTAACCCTCTTGGTTGTCGAAAAGAGTCATTTCTCTTGGGTGTTAATCCAAGTGAGAAATAACGAGGCTCTGATACCAATTGTTAGAATCAAGAGCACTAAGAGGAGGGGGGTGAATTAGTGTAGCAGAAAACTTTCGACGATTTAAAATGATGTTCGTACGATAAAAATGATTTCGGTAAGAAAGCCGATTCGGAAATTGCTTTATCTTAGGTCAATCTTGACCTACATCCACTTTTGGCTTCCTCCTTCGATGAGGTCACCGATGTCCACTAGAAGCCTTCCTTTAATAGGCGAAGGCCAATCACCCTTTTACAGTTTCACTCCTTTTGATGGCCTTAGGAGACAACCCTTATAGAATTTTTTCTCCTCTCTTGAAAGATCAAAACTTGAAAGAAAAGAGGGAGGAGAACTTCTAGCCTTTACAACACTTTTTAGCTCTAAAAACCACAAAGATTGGATTTTCGATGCCCTTTCATGTAGGAAAGGGCGAACTTCCGGCGAACATTCGACGAACCCTCGGCGATGCTCCGGACTTGCGACGATCCACTTGGTGAGTTCCGACGAGCTTCTTTGGCAAACTCCTGGACTTCTCGGATTTGTTCCCGCAGAACCTCCTACGACCGTCCGGACTTCCGTCGAACTCTCGAACCCCGAATGTGATCATGGTCTTGACTCCGGCGCAACTCCTACTGCATATCTTACTTCCATCGTAGTTAATCCTGCACATGTAAAACAAACTTCGATCTAGACAATTAATACTAAGCATTAATCAAGTTGTCTGGCATGTCATTGGTCCCTCGATGCTTCGTCTGATTCTTCGACGTATCGTCCTCTCCTGCAACCTATTGCCCAATCAGCTAGTTGACTCCGCAACTCTGATATCCTTGGCACAATACCCGCTCTTCTTGGCCTGATGCCCGAATCCATGACCCGAAGCCTTCTGTCGATATGTCGATTGATCCACCAGCCCGATGTCCAATCTTCTGACATGTTCCTCCAGCCCAGCATGATTTTTCCTGCTTTAATTGTCTCATCCTGATCGAAGCATCTTACGTCACTCAAAACGTAGATTAAAACATAAACATAATTATCAATTGGTTTCATCATCAAAATACAAGATTCAACAAAGGTAACAACACTATTCCACAAGGATGGTATCCGTCCTCCATATATGATCTTGAGTGAACACTAGATATGCCAATATTTCACTCAAAGCATGAATAGTTCATCAAATTTTTGACAAACTCAAAGCATTAATATTATTTTATATTTTACAATGGTACTTCTATCTATACGTTTATATGCTTCTAGTGTCCCTGTACTATTTGGAACAAATTATTCAGAATGGTTAGAGCATGTGTTATTTACACTAGGTGTATTAGATCTTGATTTAACATTGCTTGTTGAAAAGCTTGCAGACTTGATTGATGAAAGTACTGTAGAACAAGTTAATGAAATGAAGGCTTAGGAAAGATATGATAGACTTAGTTTAATGTTTGTAAGAATGACGATTGCAAATAATATAAAGACTTCATTACCGATTACAACTAGTTCATAGAAATATTTAAAGGTTATTGAAGATAGATTTAAATATACTGATAAGTCATTGGCTGACACACTAATGAAAGAACTGACTAAGGCTTAGTATGATGACACTCGAGGAATTCATGATCACATCCTCAATATAACTGATAAAGCTGTAAAACTTAAAGCATTAGACATGAATGTTGATGAATCTTTCCTCGTGCAGTTAATTCTCAATTCCCTTCCATCTCAGTTTGGCCCATTCAAGATTCACTTGTTGGGAAATCTTGGGGGTGACATCATATGCATAGCGGAAGAACAAGAAAATAAAATCCCCGATTCCCAAAGAGATGTTCGTCGTCATGCGAAAATTAGTGCGCAAAATCCGCGAAACTTAAAACTGCGTATAGAGTAGATTGTGTTACCTAGGGAGATCGTATATCCCTGTTTCCTTGCAGATCCTTAGGAGAGGGTAAAGGAGGTCAAACGTCCTCCTCTCTAGCGATGATCCACACAGCAGGGTTGCGACGACGCTCCTCAAAACTCCAGGCCTGCTCTAAGATGCAGAGGGAGAGGAGAATAGGAAAGGCAAGCAAAGGCTCTAGCCTATGAGGCTCTGAATCCCTCCTATTTATAGAGGTCCCCTATCAAACCCTAATGGGTCCTCCCCTAGTGGGTATTGGATCTGCATCCAATAAGGCAAGGGCTACGTCAGATATCTCATATCTGAACCTCTACTCATCGCAATGCCTACCATATGTGTGTGACCCTTTAGGCCCAATATCGAGCTGGTCGTGAGTCATACCTATTAGAACTCCTTCTAACTCAGTGAATTATTATCTCTGTAATAATTCACTCGACTCATCGACTACGGACGTACTAGGCCACTACGCCGTAGTCCCCAGACGATACAAGGGAATCCAATCCATTGGACCTGTCTATCCTCAGTTACCGTGTACCTATAGTCCCTCATCCCTCTAATATCCCAGAGACCGTATATCGAGCATGGTGCTGTCAGACCCATACGGTTTCTACTCGAGTCTCGCTCTAATCGGATTCTCCCGGAGAACTCTTTCTCTCTCAACTCGAATGACCCTGGCCAAGGATTTGTCTGAGCAAGAACGCATGGGATATTCCTCTTATGATGCCGAGAGTGGACGATCCTCTATCGACACTCAATAGCTCTCGTAAGATCGACTACCACTCCCAATGACCAGTTGTACTAGATTTGGGACAGCCAAACCTATAAGTCTGGTATCAAAGAGTGGAGCACTCATACAGGACATCCTTGGTGTCTCAAGTCTAAGGACCAGATACACCACTAGGACTACGGAATCGCTGTCTGACAATAAGGCATCATCAACCATCCAGCATTCCGTAAGCGGATCAATCAGTGAACTCATTCTCCAATGAGCACCTGTACTATATCCCTAGTGTCCCTACACGAGCAGCTATGAGACCAGCTGCATCCATCATATGGACGGGTATACAGCACACCAGTCTGTCCGATTATCACGATGTCCCTCTCGAGTAACCTGTGACCGGGATTATTTAGGATCTGTGTTTAAAGGTGAATCGATCTCATTATCGTGATCTCATCACAATCCGATTCCCATTGCACAAATCCAAGGACATCACAATATATATATGCATATATGCAATAGATATAAAGTGATATACATCAAAATATAATAAGCAAAAAGATTATGTATCAAGTCACACGTGCTATCACTCACGTGATTGGCTTGCTGGGCACCTATGACTAGCAATCTCCTACTTGACCTAAAGCCAATCACCTATGTGTCTGATCCCCATCAGATCCCTGTGACGCTTAAAGACAATATGAGACAATGGCTTTGTTAATGGATCTACAATGTTGCCTTCGGATGGAACTCTTTCCACTGCTACATCTCCTCAGGTTACGATCTCTTTGATAAGTTAGAACCTCTTCAGAACACTTTTGATGAGACTCGGGTTCCCTTATTTGAGTAATCGCCCCATAGTTGTCGCAATATAAGGAAGTCGACTTCTCGCTATTCGGAACGACTCCCAAATCTGTGATGAACATCTTCAACCAGACTCCCTCCTTTGCTGCATCTAATGCAGTAATATACTCTACCTCTGTGGTTGAGTCAGTAGTGGTATCTTGCTTGGAACTCTTTCAGCACACTGCTCCTCCATTCAAAGTGTACACATACCCTGAATTTGACTTACTATCATCGACATCAGACAGAAAACTTGAGTCTGTGTAGCTTTCAACCTTAAGGATATTACCTCCATATACTAGTAAAAGATCCTTGGTCCTTCTCAAGTACTTAAGGATACACTTTACTGCTTTTCAGTGCTCCAAGCCTGGATCCGCCTGATACCTGCTCGTGACACTCAGAGCATGCGCTATATCAGGCCTAGTACATAGCATGGCATACATGATAGACCCTATTGCTGAGGCATAATGTATCATATTCATGTTCGCCCTTTCTTCTAGAGTCTTTGGGGACATACTTGTAGAAAGCGATATCCCATGTCTCATCGATATAAGACTTCTCTTGGAATTTTTAATGCCAAACCGTTTGACAATGGTTTCTATGTACCTGGACTGGGACAAGCCAAGCATCCTCTTGGATCTATCTCTATAGATTCTAATCCCCAAGATATAGGATGCTTTCCCTAAGTCCTTCATGGAGAAGTGTCTAGATAACCAAGCCTTTACTGTGGATAGCATTCCTACGTCATTCCCAATGATGAGGATGTCATCCACATATAACAACAAAAAGGTGATAGCACTCCCACTTACCTTCCTATACACACAAGGCTCATCTTCATTCTTAACGAAGTCATAAGATCTGATTGCCTCATCAAATCTTATGTTCCAACTTCGGGAAGCTTGCTTTAGTCCATAAATGGATCTAAGCAACTGATAAGACCCTAAAGTCTTATCGTAAAAAGAAGAAGAGAAGGGGATGATCACTTCGAGGGGATCGGCCTCCTTGATCGCTTCGAGGGGATCGGCCCTCCTTGATCGCTTCGAGGGGATCGGCCTCTAAGGGTTTGTCAAAAGACAAAATAGTATTTTTCATAGATAAGAGAAAAGAAGCAGTTACATCTCTATTTATAGAGTTCTGACTTTAGCTAAACTAAACAGACTTAATAAATATGCAGAAAATAAAAGGAAAGCACAGAAAATAAAAAGAAAAATAAAAGGATCCTAACAATCCCGCCTCCTTCAATTCAGCCTTGTCCTCAAGGCTGAGCAGCATCAAATTCTGGAAACTTCTCCTTTAGCATGTTGTAGGACTCCCAAGTGGCATCTTCCTTTGGTAAGTTGGCCCATTGGCAAGTGGCACTGCACTATTGCATCGTCACCCAATTTCCTTTTAAGGCATGCAACATGAAAGACTGGATGTAGTTTAGAGCTAGCAGGCAAATCCAAGCGGTAGGCCACTGGTCCAATGAGTTCTAATACCTTATAAGGTCCACTGGTCCACTGGAAGATCGGACCTTTATGGAAGTTTGCTTGTAGGGTTGAAGACGAAGGAAAACCCAATCACCTACAGTAAATTCTCGTTCACTTCGGTGTTTATCAGCTTGTTGTTTCATTCTTGCTTGTGCGGCTGTGAGGTTATCCTTTAAAAGCTGAATAATCTTATTTCTATCCATCAATTCCTTGTCCACTTGATCAACTTTAGAAGAACCAGGTACATACTTTGTAATTGTAGGTGGGGGTTGGCCATAAACTGCTTCAAATGGAGTCATTTTAATAGAAGAATGGTAAGAGGTATTATACCACCACTCTGCCCAGGGAAGCCATTTGACCCATTCCTTCGGTTTGTCGCTAGTAAAACATCGGAGGTAATTTTCTAGGCACCTGTTTACCACTTTAGTTTGCCCATCTGTTTGTGGATGATAAGCAGTGCTCATATTCAGCTGAGTACCTTGTAAACGAAAAAGTTCTGTCCAGAAGGAGCTAGTAAAAATCTTGTCTTTGTCACTAACAATTGAACGGGGACTCCCATGCAATTTAGCTATGTTTTCCACAAAAGTACGAGCAACACTTGCAGCAGTATAAGGATGTCGTAAAGCACAGAAATGAGCATACTTTGTAAGTCTATCCACGACTACAAGTATAGTACTCTTTCCTTGAGATGATGGGAGACTGTCAATGAAATCCATAGATATGTCGGTCCAAGTAGCATCAGGAATAGGGAGGGGCTGTAGTAAGCCTGGGGTGGCTACTGTCTCACTTTTGTGACGTTGGCAAACAACACATTCAGCAACAAATTTCTTGATAAAATTTTTCATACCTTTCCAGTAAAAAAGTTGTCGAACTCGCTTATAAGTGCGGAGAAATCCCGAGTGACCAACAATTGGTGATGAATGGAACTCCTTCAGAATTATTGCTTGGCAAGAAGAATGTGGGGCAACTACTATTTGGCCTTTATAGCGCAAGTCCACCGAATCCCAACTATAATTTGAGACAGAACCTGGGGCTTCTTCTAAGTTTTTAATGATGTTTTGGATCTCAGGATTATTTGACCATTCCTTTCTGATAACTTCCAAAGTCTCGCAAATAGGAATAGAAATAGCTACTAGTTCAGCTTGTTCTGGAAGGCGTGAGAGGGCATCGGCTACTAAATTCTCACTCCCCTTTTTATAAATGATCTCATAATCGAATCCCAGTAGCTTTGTGACCCATTTCTGTTGCTCTGGAGAAGAAATCTTTTGCTCTAGAAAATATTTGAGGCTTTTGTGATCAGTGCGTATTTGAAACCGTCGACCAATTAGGTAGGGTCTCCACTTTGTGACTGCATGTATTATAGCTAGCATCTCCTTGTCATAAATAGATAAACTCAAATGGGAAGGGGAAAGAGCCTTACTAGCATAAGCGATAGGCCGACCTTCCTGCATTAATACAACCCCTATTCCAGCTCCAGAAGCATCAGATTCAATTACAAACATCTTATTAAAATCGGGCAAAGCCAGCACGGGTGTAGTAGACATTGCAGTTTTCAAGAATTGAAATGCCTGAGTTGCCTCTTCTGACCATTTGAATGCATTTTTCTTTAGAAGTGACGTCAAGGGGGCACTAATTTTGCCATAATTCTTCACAAACTTTCGATAATAGCCGGTTAATCCCAAGAACCCCCTTAAAGCTTTGATTGACTTTGGAATTGGCCAATCTGTCATCACTTGGATTTTTGAAGGATCAACTGCAACTCCCTTTTGAGATATGATATGGCCGAGGTACTCAACCTCAGGTTGCCCAAAACTGCACTTGGATTTCTTAACAAAAAGACCATGCTCACGAAGAATATTAAAGACAGTTCGTAAAAGTAATAAATGACTTTCTAAGGAATGACTGTATATTAAAATATCATCAAAGAAAACCAAAACAAACTTACGAAGATGAGCCCGAAATATATCATTCATTAAACTCTGGAAGGTAGAGGGCGCATTGGTTAACCCAAAAGGCATTACTAGAAACTCATAATGGCCATTATGTGTCATGAAGGTAGTTTTCTGAACATCCTCTTCATGTACTCTGATTTGATGATAGCCTGATCGTAGGTCCAATTTAGTGAAGACCTGAGCTCCTCCTAATTCATCCAATAGTTCATCCACTACTGGAATAGGATATTTATCTTTCACTGTAATGTTGTTAAGTGCTCGATAGTCGACACACATCCGCCATGAGCCATCCTTCTTTCTGACTAGTAAGACTGGGGAAGAATATGGGCTAACACTAGCTCGTATAACTCTTGTTTTGAGCATCTCCGTGACAATCCTCTCTATCTCTGCCTTTTGGAAATGTGGATATCTATACGGTCGGACATTAGTTGGTGCCTTCTCAGGTAATAGTGGAATCCGATGATCATGACATCTAAGAAGTGGAAGTCCGTGTGGCTCTGCAAATATATCCACAAACTCTGTTAGCAATGATTCAATATTTCCAGCCGGAATGTTCACTGTCATTTCCTTTTCAATGTTATGCAATTGCACCAAAAATCCGGTGTGTGTCTTCCGGATGACCCACTCCATCCGATGGCTCGTGATAGTTGTAACCTTACCCCCACGTCTTCCTTTGAGAGTCACCTGTCTTCCATTAATAAAGAACTTCATAATCAGTTTAGAAAAATTCCAGGAGACATCACCTAGGGTTGATAGCCATTCAATTCCGAGCACCACTTCATAGTCTTCCAAGGGTAATAAAAAGAAATCCACAAATAATTCTTGACCTTGCAAAATTAGTTTTATCTTTGAGCACTTGCTGTCACAGGTTAAAATCCGTCCATCGGCGACCTTGACTTCAAATTTGTCACAACATTCAATGTGGTAAGCTAATCGGGCTGCAATTTTTCTATCCATAAAATTATTAGTGCTACCCGTATCAATCAAAACAGTGACAGACTGGTGTTTAAGAGTTCCCCCAATTTTCATAGTTTGTGGATTAGAGTAGCCAGCCAATGCATGCACTGTATGTGTGACGGCTTCAACATCATCATTAATTTCCACTTCTTCATGATCGGAATATGATACTTCTACTTTTGGTTCCTCCTCGATCGGTTTAATCATCAAAAGTCTTCCTTGTTTGCATCGATGCTCTTTACTCCACTTTTCATCGCAATGCCAGCACAAACCCTTCGCTAACCTTTCTTTGAGTTCTTCTCGGGTTAGTCTGTTAGTGTTATAGTTTCGACTTGGAGTAGATGAGGTAGGTTGCCTGCTAATCACCTGTTTATTGGCACCTCTATTTCGACGATATTCCACACTGATTTTTTCTTCATGTAGGCGTGCAAATGAAATCGCAGCCATCATAGTGCGAGGTTGACGAGCCTTAACCTCACACCGGATCTCAGGAATAAGCCCTTCAATAAATGTACCCAGAAGTTGTCGTTCTGACCAATCTCTAGCTTGGTTGGACAATCTTTCAAATCTACTCTGATATTCCAACACTGTAGAAGTCTGACGAATTTTGGCGAGTTGGCCATCAACATTCTCATATTCGGACGGGCCAAAGCGAACAAGAAGTCCTCTTTTAAACTGCTCCCACGAAGGAATTCCATGGCAAGTTTCGTACCAATCATACCACTGGATTGCATCTCCATCGAGCTAGATTGAGGCCACTTCTACCTTAGATTCTTCTGGAGTTCTGTGAAAACGAAAAATTTTTTCCGCCCTAGAGATCCAACTGGTCGGATCCCCATCTTCCCATCGTGGAAATTCTACCCTGATACGTGGGTAGTGTGTGTCACCATCCTGGGGACCTTTTCCTGTATCTCTCGATCTGTTTAGCGTAGAACTTGAGCTTCCATCTTGTTGAAACCCGCTAAAGTGCTCTAACAAGCTCTTTTTGAAATCATGAAGAGTTTCTTGTAGCCGATTTTCAATTCTGGTTTCCAACGCTTCCATTTGTGCCTTCATTGAGTTATCGGTAGCCATTGCGTACGATTGTAAGTCGGTAATCCCCAGTTCTTGTTTCTGATGTCTAGTCAAGGGCATCTGCACAGTATCCGGGCAGTAGCAGCGACAGTGGCGACAGCCGGCAGCAGCAAGGGAACCCACGCGACTGTGGCGCGGCTGAAACAAGGCCAGAGCAAGTGTGCTCTGTTTCGGTTAAATGCAGAGCAAGGTGTGGCGCGGCTGAAACAAAGGCAGAGCAATGTGTGCTCTGTTTCGGTTAGATGCACAGCAAGGTGAAGCGCCGGCAGCTGGGAGACGAGCGGCGGTCGTCGCAAGGTGGCCCACAGCGGTGATGGGTCGGCTGGGCGGCAACGGCACTCGAGGGAAAGAGGAGTGCTGGAGGAGGCGCGGCTGGTGGAGGCGCGGCTGGAAACAAGGGCAGCAGCGGTGAGTTGCCCTGTTTCGGTCGCCGTGAAGAGGAGGGGGGGCAACCGGCGGTTGCGGCTGCGACCCGGGGTCACGGTGGCAGAGAAGTTAGGGCAGCGTCGCCGAGAGTCTCAACGACGAAGGGGTGGTCCGTTGGCAGGGAGACGGCGCCAGCGATCCTTCTCGCTCGAGCGAGACGGGAAAGCGAGGATGAGAGGTCGCCGGCTGGGGGGCAGCGGCGGCGTTGGTCGATCGGCTGGGACGCAGCGCCGGCAGTGGAAAGGAGGCAGCAAGGAAGGGCGCGGCCTGCCGGAGAGCAGGGGCGGCGGTGGGCTGGTCGCAAGCAGAGGAAGCAGGGATGCGTGGCTGCGGCTGCTTTCTCTCTTCCTTTCCTTCTAATTTTTTTTTTTTTAGTTACGTTGCAGCGGGAACGTGCCAAGGATCGCTGCTCTGATACCAATTGATAAGACCCTAAAGTCTTATCGTAAAAAGAAGAAGAGAAGGGGATGATCACTTCGAGGGGATCGGCCTCCTTGATCGCTTCGAGGGGATCGGCCTCCAAGGGTTTGTCAAAAGACAAAATAGTATTTTTCATAGATAAGCGAAAAGAAGCAGTTACATCTCTATTTATAGAGTTCCGACTTTAGCTAAACTAAACAGACTTAATAAATATGCAGAAAATAAAAGGAAAGCATAGAAAATAAAAGGAAAAATAAAAGGATCCTAACAGCAACCTACACACCTTATTTGGGCAGTTCTTGGATACGAATCCCTCAGGTTGCATCATATACACCTCCTCCACGAGGTTCCCATTGAGGAATGCGATTTTCACATCTATCTACCAGATCTCATAATCATAGTGTGCTGCAATAGCCAATAGAATTCTGATGGATTTTAGCATTGCTACGGGTGAGAAGGTTTCGTCGTAGTCAACACCTTGCCTTTGACGATGCCCCTTAGCCACTAGCCTTACTTTATAGGTCTCTACCTTTCCATCTACTCTGATCTTTTTCTTAAAGATCCACTTGCAACTGATGGGTACAATACCTTCGGGCGCATCAACTAGGTTCCAAACCTTATTGGAGTACATAGAATCCATCTCAGAATTCATGGCTTCTTGCCACTTCCCGGAGTCTATACTCATAATAGCCTCCTCGTAGGTCTGAGGATTAATATCCTCAATATCATCTCCTATAATATGTCCCACATATCTCCCAGGAGGATGGGATACTCTATCAGACCTGCGTAAAGTTGAAACTTGTGTATTAGGTACCTGAACAGACTCGGGCTGTAGAGTGGTGCTTGAGTTTGGTTCTCCAACCTCGCTCAACTCTATCATTCTCCCACTATCTCCGCCAAGAATGTGTTCCTTCTCAAGGAACACTGCTCTCTTAGCTACAAAGACCTTTTGGTCCTCGAGATGATAGAAATAATACCCACAAGTTTCCTTGGGGTATCCCACAAATTTGCATTGCTTTGTCCTTGATTCTAACTTATCGGGGTTGTATCTTTTAACGTGGGCAGGGCAGCCCTAAATCTTAACAACCTCAAGATCAGGCTTCTTCCCTTTCCATATCTCATATGGTGTAGACACTACCGACTTAGTTGGAACTCTATTCAGAAGGTAAGCTGCGGTCTCTATGGCATATCCCTAGAATAAAATGGGTAGGTCAGCGAAACTCATCATGGACCGTACCCTGTCTAATAGCGTACGATTCCTCCTTCCAGAGATACCATTGAGCTGAGGTGTATAAGGAGGTGTCCATTGGGATAATATCCCATGGTCCTTGAGAAACTGAGTAAACTATGTACTTAAGTACTCACCTCCTCTATCTGATCGAAGAGTTTTGATACTCTTTCCAGTCTGGTTCTCCACCTCATTCTTATACTCTCTGAATTTCTCAAAGGCCTCATACTTGTACTTCATTAAGTACACATATCCATACCTTAAGAAATCATCAGTAAAGATAATGAAGTAGGAGTAACCACCAATGGCATGAGTTGACATGGGTCCACATACATCACTATGTATGAGTTCCAACAGTTCAGTGACTCTCTCTCCAGTTCCACTAAATGGAGAGTTGGTCAATTTTCCACGAAGGCAAGGCTCGCAAGTTGCATATGACACATAGTCGAATGGATCTAGATATCCATCATTTAGTAACTTTTGAATCATTCCCTCATGGATATGACCTAGCCTACAATGCTATAGGTATGCACTGTTCACCTCATCTCGATTCCTCTTAGACACTTACATTCATGATATGTGGAGTAGTGTCTTACATAAACAAACCTTTATACAATATTCCTCTCGTCAATCTCCCCTCGGCTTTGCTAGAATTTACAATAAATTGTAGATGTAATAAGCAATACTGGTATCCAATACCAATGCACTATCACAAAAATCTGACAATTGGAGATTGATCATGAATGTACCTGAAGCTTCTCCAAGCTTCTATTTCGCCCTTTCTGCAAGGTACTCTTTGCAGTTCCTCTTCTAGTGCCTATCTTTACTACAGTGGAAGCACTGGCCTTTGTCCTTTGCTGGGTCTTTCTTAGCAACCTTTGCTTTACCTGGTTTGCCCTTGCCCTTTCCCTTCTTAAGGGACCTTTCTGCTTTCCTTTTCTTTCTGGTCTCACCAGTGTAGAGAATTGGCTTCTCTTTCTTAATAGTACTCTCTGCCTCCCTCAACATATTGAGGAGCTCTGGGAGAGTCACCTCAAGCTTGTTTATATTAAAATTCATTATGAACTGTGAAAAGGAATCTGGTAGGGACTGAAGCACAATGTCCACACACAAGTTATCCTCTAGGACCATTCCTAGACCTGTGAGTTTCTCTATCCACTCAATCATCTTTAGGACATGGTTCTGAACTAGTGTCCCCTCAGTCATCCTAGCGCGGAAGAGGCTCTTGGATATCTCATATCCCTGAGTCCTTCCCTATTCCTCAAACAATTTACGGACATGTAGGAGAATGGATCTGTCATCCATCTTTTCATGTTATCTCTGTAACTCAGAAGTCATAGAGCCCAACATATTGCACTGAGCAAGAGTGGAGTCATCAATGTACTTCACGTAGCGAGCGATCTCATCCTCGCTTGCCCCTTCTTCAGGCGTAGGCATCACTATATCAAGGACATACATGATTTTCTCCGTTGTGAGAACAATTTTCAAGTTACGGAGTCAATCCATATAATTTGGACTAGTGAGGCGATTGACATCAAGTATGCCACGTAAGGGATTCGAAAGTGACATTTTCTGAAAATAAAGATGCAGCAGAAATGAATAATATGCAGATTTTACAAGAAATAAACTATCAAGATATGGACTTCTATCTTAGTATGCTCCCACTATTTTACTAACGAGTCACGCGACACCCTCAGCATATGAAACAGAAGTCTCCAACAGACTTCTAGTGGGGATCAGGAACCAATCAGCGTCTTAGTGTAATCTCGAGGGACTCGACTAATCACACTAAGCCTAAAAGGTAGGCAACTCTTACCGATCACAACTCCTTGTGATTCCCGTCCTGTTCGGCCTCCGAATCACCATGGCCTCGAGGGACTCGACCAAACATGATGCTCGATTAAGTCAACACCTTCGTTACAAGATGAGTCTGATTTGATGATATACCCTCGAGGGACTCGACCAAGCATATCATGCCCTCAGGTCACCGATGACATCTCTATGTCATAAGCAAGATAGCGAATCGCGATATAGGTGAGTCTCGAGGGACTCGACCAACTCAACCTACACCGGGAATCGGTTCCTACTTATAACGATGGAAGGCCACGTGGGTCAATCTAATTGCCTCACGTTTACCGACTTAATATTATCGAGAGAGATGTTTATATGATTTGGTCTCCTAATATGACATGTCACACATATACATATTTAATATATATTTACATCGCATGCAAACATAATTACATATCTAGTACGTGTATAAACAATCACACCAGATGATCATGGACCACAACCTAATGTGATTAGGCCCGAGCCAGTAGGCCTAATCACTAACATCAAGATCTATGTGTGCAACGGTGCATCTCCATGCCCTGTGATCGTCCATCTCGTCCTCGTTGGTTCCGTCGACATGTTGATGCATCTTCATGCATCGCGATCGTTCGTCTCGTGGGTCCTGCTATCGTATCCACGCTCCCGCTGCACCTCATATGATTACAACTTAATCATAGGCATGTAGGCCTGACAATAAACAAAAAATATAATGGAGGCTCGCAGACCTCAATAATAATAATCACAAGTACACACATCACACGGTCCATGATTATCCGTCCACACATCATACATCACATGTATAAATAATCATCATCATGTAGGACTACTAGATAATGATAAAAAAATAATAATCAACTAAACCTTTTAATTAATTAGTATTTTATAAAATCAGGGACATATAGGAAATTTTTGAATTTATAGGGGTATTTTCATAATTTGGGCAAACGACAGAAACTGAAATTTCTCAAATTCCAAGGGGCAAAATTGTCTTTTGCCTAGAAAACCCTAATGCCCTACTCCCCTTTGCTGCTGCTGCCGCCGCCACCCTGCTGGTGGCGGCCTGTGCGGCGGGGCGAGGGCGCTGCCCTCACCTGCAAGCGGCACGCCCGCTGGCGGTGCTACCGCTACGGGTGGGCGCCCTCGCGGGCGGTTCTGCCGGCGAGGCAACGCCCGCAGGCGGTGCTGCTCCTGCAGGTTGACGCCCCTAAGGGCGTCGCCGCCTTCGCGGGCGGTTCTGCCCACGGGGCAACACCCGCAGGCGGTGCTATCCCGCCGGGCGGTCGCCCCTGTGGGGGGGTTTCGCTCGCGGGAGCAGCGGCGGTAGGCGCCGCTGCCCTACGGCGCCTCACCCCATGGGAGAAGCGACCATAGGCGCCTCTGCCCGCGGGCTACCAGCCCTGCCGGACGCAAGCCTACTGCAAGCAGGCCGTCGACCGGCTGTTGGAGACGTAGCCCCTATGCTGCCTGCTTGCGGCTGCGCTGCACGCATGCAGATCGAGGGCAGCAACTGTTGCTGCCCTTTCTCGCTTTTGCGTCAATGATTTTGACGTCAAAAGTTTCATCAAAACACAACACACGTAGTTCAAAACCAATCATTCGCACGAACAACCTGGCTCTGATACCACTATTGGGAAATCTTGGGGGCGACATCATATGCGCAGTAGAAGAACAAGAAAACAAAATCCCCGATTCCCAAAGAGATGTTCGTCGTCATGCGAAGATTGGTGCACAAAATCCACAAAACATAAAACTGCGTATAGAGTAGATTGTGTTACCTAGGGAGATCGTATATCCCTGTTTCCTTGCAGATCCTTAGGAGAGGGTGAAGGAGGTCAAGCGTCCTCCTCTCTAGTGGTGATCCACACAGCAGGGTTGTGACGATGCTTCTCAAAACTCTAGGCCTGCTCTGAGGTGGAGAGGGAGAGGAGAATAGGAAAGGCAAGCAAAGGCTCTAGCCTATGAGGCTCTGAATCCCTCCTATTTATAGAGGTCCCCTGTCAAACCCTAATGGGTCCTCCCCTAGTGGGTATTGGATCTGCATCCAATAAGACAAGGGCTCCGTCGGATATCTCATATCCGAACCTCTACTCATCGCAATACCTACCATATGTGTGTGACCCTCTAGGCCCAATATCGAGCTGGCCGTGAGTCATACCTGTCAGAACTCCTTCTAACTCAGTGAATTATTATCTCTGTAATAATTCACTCGACTCATCGACTACGGACGTACTAGGTCACTACGCCGTAGTCCCCAGACGATACAAGGGAATCCAATCCATTGGACCTATCTATCCTCAGTTACCGTGTACCTATAGTCCCTCATCCCTCTAATATCCCAGAGACCGTATATCGAGCATGGTGCTGTTAGACCCATACTGTCACGAACGGTCGTCGCGCACCCACAATAACTCCGTTCAACGAACCGTTCGTCGCTCACACCTACATGTATAGTTGCTTGACAGCATGTTTTCTTTTGGTTTTGGGTCTTTTTGCTTGTAAAAATGTAAGTTCGAACAAGCTGCAGCGTTGCAAAGCGACCACTCACTGAACCGAGCAAAACAACCCCAAAACAGCCCTAAACAACTCCGTTTTCGCGTGCCGCGGGAGGGTAGCGGTGATCTACCTCCACTCACCAAAATGTCAGCCATCTCAGCCCCTTTGAACCCCCCGGGTGGCACAGGGCTAGATGGGGCTTCGGTTATATACCGGGCATTGAACTCTCTTTCGCAAGTTCGCACGTGGCCTTTACGGGAACTTGTCTTCGCGCCCAGGACCAAGTGAGTAGCTGTTTGTGGGCTTGCAGCTATTCGTTTATCCTTCTAAAGCCTTGTTTTCTCCCTCTCCCTCTTTTCTCTTATGCACGCAAGGTGCTCGCTGAATTGCTTGTAAAGCTTCCCCTTTTTGTGAGACTTCGGGACTTGTCCGTTGCTCGTCCTTTCGAACTAACCAACTCTCTCTTTTATAGGTCCTTCGGGACCTGCGAGAGGTTACAAGTGGGCTGATTCTTACGGAGCAATATCGCAAGGGCGAAGCGTGACTTAGGCAACGCAAGCTAAGTTCACGTCTTTGCCACAAGGGTGACTCGCGACTTAGGCGACGCAAGCTAAGTTTGCATCTTTGGCCGCAAGGGTGCCTCACGCCTTAGGCAATTCCAGCTAAGGTCATGACAGGGCGGTACGGCTCGGTACGACAGACCCTGATTTGAGCGAGCAGCGAACGAACTTTGCAACTTCGCCATGGCAAAGCATCGTGGCGAATCAAGCAAGACGAGGCAAGCCAGACCCTTGCCCCAAGCAGCCGCAGGTGGGCTGCATGTACACACTCGCTCTCATGCTGTTGGAGCCACTCAAGAGGAGTGCGGCAACGAACATGATGAGCGAGAAGTTGGCTACTCTCTGCGAGTGGAGGAAGCGCAATCTGGAGCGCTAACTGGGAAAAAGAGTCACAAGGAGAGACTCACAACGACGGAAACCCGCCTGGATGTTCTTGAAGCGAGCATGGAGGAACTCTACCATGGCCAACAAAGGCTTGTTGGGGTAGAGAGCTCGCAAGAGGAAGCGGAGTCCAGGATCGACAAGGTCGAGGCCCTAGTCGACCGACTGTCTGATGACACCAAAGACTCCGTGCAACACTTACAGGATGTTGTGGCAGAACTCACTACAAAGGTGGCCATGCTCATAAGAACACTAAATGTGGGAGGAGGCAACACCCGCATTGCACCGCCACAAAATTTGAGGGCACCTGAGCCTCATGGATATGGAGGGGCCAGAGATGCCAAAGAACTCGAGAACTTTCTGTTCGACATGGAGCAATACTTCCGAGCTACGAGGCCCGATTCTGAAGATACCAAAGTTTCTATAGCAACAATGTATCTAAATGGAGATGCGAAACTTTGGTGGTGAACTCGTTGGGAGGAGATCCAACAAGGTCGGTGTCGAGTTGACACATGGGAGGACTTGAAGCGGGAGTTGAGAACTCAGTTCCTACCGGAGAACACAAAGTTCGTCGCAAGAAGGAAGTTGAGACAACTCCGCCAAAGTACCACCATCCGAGACTATGTGAAATAATTTTCTACACTAATGCTGGATATACAGGACATGTCCAAGAAGGACAAGTTGTTCAGCTTCCTCGATGGTTTGAAACCATGGGCTCAACAGGAGCTAAATCGAAGGAATGTTACCGATGTGGTCGGGGCAATTACTGCTGCAGAAAGGCTCACCGACTTTGTTTCCTCTGAAGACACAGCAAGAAGGAAACAATCTTCAAGCAATCGCCCTCCAAAACATTCTCGAGGGAAGGAGCTCGGGGGCGAACAAAAGAAAAAGAGCTCCTACAAAGGGCCGAACCCGAAAGGCAAGGCCTAAAAACCTGGGGGATGCTTCTTGTGTGGAGGACCGCATATAGTAAGGGAGTGCCCACAAAAACAAGGACTCAATGCTTTGACGGCTTCCATCCACTCCCCCCCCCCCCCCGATCGGAAAAGGGCAAAGCTATTGCTCTTAGTTCGAGCAGTTCTGAATCCAGCAGCGACGACGAGGAGTCGCAAGGACCCCGAATGGGAGCAATGCGTTTGTTGAACGCTATGCGGGGTCAAGTGGGGGAGTGTTAGGATCGGAGCGGCACTAAGAGGGGGGGGTGAATTAGTGCAGCGGATTAAAACTTCGATTTTAACAAAATCTTTCGTACGATAAGAACGGAACTTGAAAAGTTTAACTTGAAAGCGTATTCTTAAAGTTGCGCAGAAAGGGTAATAAGGAACTAAAGCAGTAAGAAGATTTGCAGTAATGTAAATGACAATAATAAAATGCAAACCAGAGATTATGCCGATTTTTAGAGTGGTTCGGTCAAATGACCTACTCCACTTGCGATGCCCCTCTTCGATGAGGCTCCCACCTTCCACTAGCAAATCTCTTGAAATGGAAGGGTAAACACCCCTCTTACAACCTTTTACAAGCAGTTCAACCTCTTACAAATTTTCAATAAGAAAGAAGGAGGAGAACTCTCTAGCAAATTGAAAACAAGACTTGCTAAGACTTTCTAAGACTTTTCTCTCAATCAAAATGCTTCTCAAAAGTTGTTATCTCAGCTGAGATTTGAGGGGTATTTATAAGCCTCAAGAGGATTCAAATTTTGGGCTCCAAAATTTGAATTCTCTTTGGGTTCCCGAATGCTGGAGGTGCCACCGCCCAGCCAAGCGGTGCCACCGCCCAGCGCTCGGGTGCTGGACGGTGCAACCGCCCAGCCAAGGAGGTGTCACCGCCCAGCTCTCGGGTGCTGGGCGGTGCTACCGCCCAGCCAGGCGGTGCCACCGCCTGGCTCTCCGATTTCACTGGTTTGGCTTAATTTTAGCCCAAACCATATCTAACTTTGGGCCCAGTTGGCCCCTAACCAGGATATAGGATTATCTCTTAATCCTAATCCTAATTACAAGTGAACTACATAACAAAAACACATCCTAAGCAAGCTTTCAACCGTGAACGTCGAGTCTTGTTTCGGCGAGCTTCTTCCGACGGACTCCCATCAAGCTCCCGATCTTGTGATGACTTTAACGAGTAGCCGAGCCTTCTCGGTGATCTCCGTGAACCTCCGATGATCTCTTCGGCGAACTTCCGAAAATTCCGATAGGTTCCCGATTTCTTCTCGGTTGGTTCCGGTAGCATCTCCGACGATTCTTCGGACTCTTAAACGTCTATCGATCTTGACTCCGGTATTCTTGCTTTATGTTTTTTGGTTATCGTAGTTAATCCTGCACACTTAACTCAATAATATGGATTAGATTAATTAACCCATCAATTGATTTCATCATCAAAATCCGAGATTCAACAATCTCCCCCTTTTTGATGATGACAATCAATTGATGACGGAGTTAAACATAACTCCCCCTCTCTATATGCCATATTATGAGAAGATGAAAACACTTGAATTTCATCCATTGAATTCAAGCATAAACCGATAAGTTCTAACCATAGAACTTATCGTTATTCTCATTAAGCAATAGTAAATGCGAAACTTCGATGAAAATCATAAGTCAAATGATATGGGACAATTTTTACTACGATAGGAGATAAAGATTTTCAACATGAATTTCATGATATCGATGTAAGGCATGCTTTCAATATGATCAATCAATCTTGTGATATTCTCAAGGATTTTGCAAGGCATATAAGACATTCATATCACACAAGCTTTTGCAATTCATATAAGTCATGCTATTAAAATGATACAAGTCATCACTTTTCTCCCTCTTTGTCATCAACAAAAAGAGAATGAGACTTAGAAGCACATAATTTATCATACAAAGATTTTATCATTGATCATACATAGATTTTATCATTCAAAATTAAGTATGCTAAAATATTTACGTAGAGTTCATCTTAAAGGAAAATTCAGCATTCATCCATATTATCAAATCTCTTCTTTTTATAAATAACAAAAAATTATAGATGTACAAAGAAGAGATTGGGATAAGAAAAAAAAAATTTTGAGTAGTAACTCCAATAAGTCAAGATCATAATTCGAATACAAATCCATTCAAATTCAATTCGTCAACTTGAAACTCATAATCAAGCCATCAAAATCAATTTCGAGATTCAAAATATCATAAAATCATTAATCTTGATCAGATGGAAGCGTTGTTTGACTCAAGATAGGATAAGATAATTTAACAAGTCACCGAGGAACGAAGAGAGAATGAAAAACTTTACGGAAAATCCATTCAAACAAGTTTATTCTTAGGGACAATTTAACATACCTAATTCCCTTCTAATGAATTCAAATTGGTCTTCATTCAAAGCTTTTGTAAATATATCTGCTAATTGATGCTTTGTGTCAATGAATTCTAGAACAACATCATTGTTAAGGACATGATCGCGTATGAAATGATGCCTAACGTCGATGTGCTTAGTTCTAGAGTGCTGAATTGAATTTTTAGTAAGACATATGACACTAGTATTATCACATTTTATGGGATTGTTTTTAAAGTGAATTCCATAGTCTTCTAATGTATTTTTTATCCAAATGACTTGTGCATAACATGCACTTGCAGTAATGTATTCGGCTTCCGCCGTAGATAGTGCAACTGAATTTTGTTTCTTGGAAGTCCAAGAAACAAGTGCATGTCCTAAAAATTAGCATGTTCCGGATGTACTTTTTCTATCTATCCTGCATCCGCCAAAATCGGCATCTGCATAAGCTATTAGATCGAATTTTTCAGATTTTGGATACCACAATCCTAAATTTAGAGTTCCTTTAAGATACCTAAATATTATTTTAACACTCTTTAGATGAGATAATTTAGGATTAGATTGAAACCTAGCGCAAAGTCCTACACTAAACATAATATCTGGTCTAGTCGCGGTGAGGTAGAGTAGACTACCTATCATTCCCCTATATGTTTTTTGATCAAAATTTTCACTATTTTCATCCATATCTAACTTAGTCGCAGTACTCATAGGGGTGTTTATTGCTTTTGAATTATCCATGTTAAATCGTTTTAACAATTCTAATGTATATTTGGATTGGTTAAGAAATATACCATCACTAAGTTGTTTGATTTGTAATCCTAAAAAGAAAGTTAATTCACCCATTAAACTCATTTTAAATTCATGACTCAATCATTTGGCAAATGATTCACATAGTGATTCATCTGAAGAGCCAAAAATAATATCGTCAACATAAATTTGCACAATAAGAAAATTATTTTTAAAATGTTTAATAAACAATGTAGTATCAACCTTGCCTTTGGTAAAATTATTTAAAATAAGAAAGGAACTAAGCCTTTCATACCAAGCTCTAGGAGCTTGTTTCAAGCCATAGAGAGCTTTAGTCAATTTGAATACATGATTAGGAAGAAGAGAATTTTTAAATCCGGGAGGTTGTTCGACATATACTTCTTCGGAAATAAAACCATTCAAGAAAGCACTTTTGACATCCATTTGAAATAGTTTAAAATTATTACTACTAGCATAGGCAAGGAGCATCCTTATGGCTTCTAATCGAGCCACGGGAGCGAAGGTTTCTTCGTAATCGATACCTTCTTCTTGGTTGAAACCTTTGGCCATTAATCTAGCCTTGTTTCTAACCACGATACCATTTTCGTCTTGCTTGTTTCTAAAGACCCACTTAGTACCTATGACTAAGTGGTCACTTGGTCTAGGAACAAGCTTTCATACCTCATTCCTCTCAAATTGGTTCGATTCTTCTTGCATTGCAATGACCCAAAAATCATCTTTTAAGGCTTCGTCAATGCATTTAGGTTCAATTTGAGAAAGGAAAGCGGCGTTAGCACAAAAATTCTTGAAAGAAGAATGAGTTTGAACCCCTTTTGTTGTATCTCCTATAATTAGCTCCTTTGGATGAGCATCTACATACTTCCATTCTTTGGGTAAAGAAATTTCGGAAGAAGATGCATTCAAATGGCTATTTTGAGGAGGGGGTTCGTTTAAATTCAAATTATCAAAATCAAGATCATCATCAAAATCATTTTTCTTTAAATCAGAAATTTCATTAAAAACTACATGAATAGACTCTTCTATTACTAAGGTCCTTTTTTTAAAGACACGAAAGGCCTTAGAAACGGAGGAGTAACCAAGAAAAATGCCTTCATCGGATTTAGCATCAAATTTACCTAGGGCATCATTTTCATTTAAAATGAAGCATTTACAACCAAAAACTTTAAAATAAGAAATATTTGGTTTTTTGTTATTCCATAATTCATAGGGAGTTTTTGATAGAGATGGTCTTATTAGGACCCTATTCATGATGTAACAAGCCGTATTTACGGCTTCGGCCCAAAAATATTTGGGTAAACTATGTTCATTTAACATAGTTCTTGCCATTTCTTGTAGGTTTCTATTTTTCCTTTCAACTACTCCATTTTGTTGAGGATTTCTTGGAGTTGAGAAGTTATGATTGTACCCATTAACTTCGCAAAAATTTTGAAAGTCACGGTTTTGGAATTCACCATCGTGATCACTCCGAATTGATGAAATCATGAAGCCTTTTTCGTTTTGAGTGAGTTTACAAAACTTAGAGAAACACTTGAAGCAATCACTTTTGTGAGCTAAGAAATAGGTCCAAGTGTATCTAGAGTAGTCATCCACAATCACAAAAGCATATTTGCTTCCACCTAGACTTGTTGTATCAATTGGTCCAAATAAGTCCAAATGGATCAATTGTAATGGTCTAGTGGTGCTAATTTGATTTTTTGGTTTGAAGCTTGTTTTTATTTGTTTGCCAAGTTGACATGCATCGCATACCTTATCCTTAATAAACTTCATATTCGGAATCCCTCGTACTAATTCTTGAGATGAGATTTTCGATATTGTTTTCATGCTTGCATGACCTAATCTCCTATGCCAAAGCCAAGCATCATCATTTACGGCGGAGAAACACATTTCATTACTTAGTTCATCAAGATTGATGGTATAGACATTATTTTGTTTTAAAGCAATCATAGTCATGTTATGATTTGGTTTTTCAATAATGCACATATTTGATTCAAATCTAACGATATAACCTTTATCGCATAGTTGACTAATACTCAAGAGATTATGTTTTAATCCATCAACTAGTAAAACATCATCAATGGAAAAACTAAATTTGTTACCAATAGTTCCCTTGCCAATGATTTTGCCTTTGTTGTTGTCTCCGAAGGTGACGTACCCTTCTTCTTTCTAGTGAGCATAGAGAAATGAGATGGATCTCCAGTCATATGTCTTGAGCATCCACTATCGAGATACCATCTCTTGCTCCTAGCTTGTGGGTTTGTCTACAAAAGAGGATGATTTTTAGGTACCCATTTGATTTTGGGTGCCTCAAAAATTGACCCACTAACCTTGTTATTTATTTTTGAATCCTTTATAGTTCCTTTAGGAACCCATATTAATTTTTGTGAACTAATTTTCCTAAATGGACATTTGTAGGCAATATGTCCGGATTTGCAACAGAAGTTGCATTTCATATAAGAGGAAACATGTAATGTAGGTCCTTTTATGAAAGTGGTAGGATTTTGATGTAATCCTTTTACAAATCCAATTCCATTTCTATTTGCGATGTGACCCTTGTGTGCAAGGATCATATCTAATCCTTTGCTACCAACCTTAAACTTGTTTAAGGTTTCCTTAAGAAGCAAATTTTTATTTTTTATTGCTTCTAAATGCTCACACTTAGAGCATGGAGGAGTTTGAAGACTATCAAACTTATCTTGTAGCAAAGCATGCTCTTTCTTTAAGATACTTAACTTCTTGCTAACAGTTCTACATTCATCAAATAATTCATGAAAAGCGATAGAGAGTTCTTCAAAAGATAAATCTTCATTAAATAAATCATATACCTCTTCTTCTAAAGCCATTAGCGCGTAATGAGCAACTTGCTCGGTGTTGGACTCCTCTTCTTCGGACGCGCTTGAATCATCCCATGTTGCCTTGAGCACCTTCTTCTTTGATGTCCTCTTTTTGGCTTGAGGACAATCGTTCTTGTAGTGTCCCGGTTTTTTGCATTCATAGCAAATCACTTGGTCCTTCTTTTGTTCAAATTTATTTTTTATATTATTTTTAAGTTTGTTCTTTCTTAAATATTTTTTAAATTTTTGAGTCAAAAGTGCAATGTCTTTGTCACTGTCCTCATCACTTGATGTTCCTTTCAAGTGGTCTTCTTGTGATTTGAGTGCCATATCCTTCCTGTTCTTTGGAAGGGGGTTCTCGAGCTCGTCATGAGCTTGACATGTCATTTCATAGGTCATTAGAGACCCAATGAGTTCTTCAAGAGGGAATGCTTTAAGGTCTTTGGCCTCTTGAATGGCCGTAACTTTTGGATCCCAACTTTTAGGGAGGGATCTTAAGATTTTAGTTACTAGTTCAAAGTTAGTAAAATCTTTACCAAGAGTTTTGAGTCCATTGATGACATCCGTAAACCGGGTGTACATGTCTCCGATGGACTCACTTGGTTTCATTCGGAAAAGTTCGTAAGAGTGCACAAGGATGTTGATTTTGGACTCTTTCACTTGGCTAGTGCCTTCATGAGTGACCTCAAGAGTTCTCCAAATATCAAAAGCCGAATCACACATTGAAACACGATTAAATTCGTTTTTGTCTAGTGCACAAAACAAGGCATTCATAGCCTTTGCATTTAAAGCAAAAACCTTCTTCTCCGATTCATTCCATTCGCTCATCGGAAGAGAAGATTTTTGAAATCCATTCTCGACAATAGACCACAGCTCAAAGTCCATAGAAATGAGGAAGATTCTCATGCGAGTCTTCCAATATGTGTAATCCGACCCATTAAACAAAGGTGGTCGTGCAATAGAATGGCCCTCTTGCATGCCGGAGTAAGCCATCTCTCTTGGGTATTAAACCAAATATGAGAGATAACCTTGCTCTGATACCACTTGTTAGGATCGGAGCGGCACTAAGAGGGGGGGGTGAATTAGTGCAGCGGATTAAAACTTCGATTTTAATCAAAATCTTTCGTACGTTAAGAACGAAACTTGAGAAATTTAACTTGAAGGCGTATTCTTAAAGTTGTGCAGCAAGAGTAATGAGGAACTAAAGCAGTAAGAAGATTTGCAGTAATGTAAATGACAATAATAAAAAGCAAACCAGAGATTACGCCAATTTTTAGAGTGGTTCGGTCAAATGACCTACTCCACTTGCGATGCCCCTCTTCGATGAGGCTCCCACCTTCCACTAGCAAATCTCTTGAAATGGAAGGGTAAACACCCCTCTTACAACCTTTTACAAGCAATTCAACCTCTTACAAATTTTCAATAAGAAAGAAGGAGGAGAACTCTCTAGAAAATTGAAAACAAGACTTGCTAAGACTTTCTAAGACTTTTCTCTCAATCAAAATGCTTCTCAAAAGTTGTTATCTCAGCTGAGATTTGAGGGGTATTTATAAGCCTCAAGAGGATTCAAATTTTGGGCTCCAAAATTTGAATTCTCTTTGGGTTCCCGAATGCTGGAGGTGCCACCGCCTAGCCAAGCGGTGCCACCGCCCAGCGCTCGGGTGCTGGACAGTGCAATCGGCCAGCCAAGGAGGTGTCACTGCCCAGCTCTCGGGTGCTGGGCGGTGCTACCGCCCAGCCAGGCGGTGCCACCACCTGGCTCTCTGATTTCACTGGTTTGGCTTAATTTTAGCCCAAACCATATCTGACTTTGGGCCCAGTTGGCCCCTAACCAGGATATAGGATTATCTCTTAATCCTAATCCTAATTACAAGTGAACTACATAACAAAAACACATCCTAAGCAAGCTTTCAACCGCGAACGTCGAGTCTTGTTTCGGCGAGCTTCTTCCGACGGACTCCCATCAAGCTCCCGATCTTGTGATGACTTTAACGAGTAGCCGAGCCTTCTCGGTGATCTCCGTGAACCTCCGACGATCTCTTCGGCGAACTTTCGAAAATTCCGATAGGTTCCCGATTTCTTCTCGGTTGGTTCCGGCAGCATCTCTGACGATTCTTCGGACTCTTAAACGTCCATCGATCTTGACTCCGGTATTCTTGCTTTGTGTTTTCTGGTTATCGTAGTTAATCCTGCACACTTAACTCAATAATATGGATTAGATTAATTAACCCATCAATTGATTTCATCATCAAAATTCGAGATTCAACAGGGAGAACATGAAGACAAAGGTACAAAAAGTAGGAAGTAGTGAGCTGATATATGTGGACATCAAGCTAAACGACCAAACGACCCGTGCAATGGTGGACACGGGCACTACCCACAACTTCATAGCCGATCATGAAGTACAGCGACTTGGGTTGATCTTGGAGAAGAGCCCAAGCCGAATGAAGGCGGTGAACTCGGAGGCCAGGCGAATCTCCGGGTTGGCGAAGGGAGTTCCCATCAAAATCGGAACTTGGAGCGGGAACACCAACATGATGGTCGTACCACTGGACGACTTCCAAGTGATTCTTGGAATGGAGTTTATGTACGCGGCGAAGTTGGTGTCGATGCCGTTCTTGAACTCCCTACGTATGATGGGAGGCGATGACCCCTACATGGTTCCCATCTCTCGGAGAGGAACTAAGGAGCCCCAACACATTTCGGCATTACAACTGAAAAGGCGAATTGACATTCGTGGCTGCTATGAAGCTAGAACCACTCAATGAGGAGGCCATTCAAGAACCTGCTGTGGTGGCGAACGTCCTAAAAGAGTTCAAAGACATTATGCCACCCGAGTTGCCGAAGACTCTTCCACCACGCAGAGGCATGGATCACAGCATCGAGCTGGAGCCAGGAGTGAAGCCTCCAGCGAGACCACCCTACCGCATGCCCCCGCCAGAGTTGGCAGAACTCAGGAAGCAGTTAAGTGAACTGCTAAGCGGTGGTCTCATCCGCAGCTCTAAAGCACCTTTTGGAGCTCCAGTTCTCTTCTAGAAGAAACAAGATGGGAGCCTCCGATTATGCGTCGACTACCGAGTGCTAGTCATAGGTGCCAAGCAAGCCAATCACGTGAGTGAGATGACACGTGTGACTTGATACATAATCTTTTTGCTTATTATATTTTGGCATATATCACTTTATAACTATCGCATATGTGTATATATATATTGTGATGTCCTTGGATTTGTGCAATGGGAATCGGATCGTGATGAGATCACGATAATGAGATCGATTCACCTTTAAACACATATCCTAAATAATCTCGGTCATAGGTTACTCGAGAGGGACATCGTGATAACTGGACAGACTGGTGTGTTGTATACCTGTCCATATGATGGATGCAGCTGGTCTCATAGCTGCTCGTGCAGGGACACTAGGGATACAGTACAGGTGCTCATTGGAGAATGAGTTCACTGATTGATCCGCTTACGGAATGCTCGATGGTTGATGATGCTTTATTGTCAGATAGCGATTCCGTAGTCCTAGTGGTATATCTGGTCCTTAGACTTGAGACACCAAAGATATCCTGTATGAGTGCTCCACTCTTTGATACCAGACTTATAGGTTTGGCTGTCCCAGATCTAGTACAGCTGGTCATTGGGAGTGGTAGTCGACTTTACGAGGGCTATTGAGTGTCGATAGAGGATCATCCACTCTCGGCGTCATGAGAGGAATATCCCATGTGTTCTTGCTCAGACAAATCCCTGGCCAGGGTCATTCGGGTTGAGAGAGAAAGAGTTCTCTGGGAGAATCCGATTGGAGCGAGACTCGAGTAGAAACCGTATGGGTCTGACAGCACCATGCTCGATATGTTTCCGAAAACGGTTTTACGTCGGAAACGATTTCATCGTACGAACGCAGTTTTAATCGTCGAAAGTTTTTCGCTGCACTAATTCACCCCCCCCTCCCCCCCTCTTAGTGCTCTTGATCCTAACAATTGGTATCAGAGCCTTGTTATTTCTCACTTGGATTAACACCTAAGAGAAATGGCTCTTTTCGGCAACCAAGAGGGTCACTCTCTCATTCATCCTCCTTTCTTCAATGGGACGGACTACACTTATTGGAAAACTCGAATGAGAGTTTTCTTGCTTTTATTGAATCTTGATTTATGGCATATAGTCAAAATCGGATTTGAAATGTCTTCTCTTCCAATGAACCATTGGAATGATTTGGAGAAGAAGACGTTTTCTCTAAATGCAAAGGCTATGAATGCCTTGTTTTGCGCCTTAGATAAAAATAAATTCAATCAGGTTTTTTTGTGTGAAACAGCTTTCGACATATGACACACTCTTGAAATCACACACAAAGGCACTTCTAGAGTTAAAGATTCGAAAATTAACTTTTTAATGCATGATTTCGAGCTTTTTCGAATGAAGCCGAGCTAAACCATTGTTGACATGTACACCTGTTTTACGGATGTCGTCAATGGTTTAAAAGCTCTTGGAAAATGTTTCTCGAATTTTGAACTTGTTAGTACAGTTTTACGATCACTTTCTAAAGCTTGGGAATCAAAAGTAACGACAATACAAGAAACAAAAGATTTAAATATTTTTCCACTTGAAGAACTTATCGGTTCATTGATGACATATGAAATGGTGCGCAATACACATGATGAACAAAACCACCTTCCAAAGAATAGGAAGGATTTGGGACATAGAACATTTGAAGACCACTCAAGCATAAGCTCAAGTGATGGTGAAAAAGAACTACTCACTAAGAAGTTTAAAAAATTAAAGAAACAAAAATTTAAAAACAAAAAGAACGGAACTACTTGCTTTGAACGTAAGAAGAAGAACACAAAGTGGGATGAATCAAGTAAAAACACTATCATCCATATTTCAAGATGGAGGGAAAAGAAGAGGGAAAAGAAGCGACGACATTGTAGCGGCAAGCAGATCTAGGGTGACGGACTGTAGCGGCGACGACACTGTAGCGGCGACCAGATCTTGGGCGATGGTACAGTAGCGGCGATGACACTGTAGCGGTGACCAGATCTAGGGCGATGACACTTTAGCGGCGACCAGATCTCCGTAGGTACTGTAGCGGTGATCTGATTTCCTATAGCGTTGGCTGGTTCCCAAGGGCGACTGTACTGTAGCGGCGATCAGATCTCCCTAGGGCGATCTGACTCCTGCAGCGTTGGCTCTCTCCCACGGGCGACAGTATTGTAGCAGCGATCTGATCTCCTGCAGCGTCGGCTTCTCCCCAAGGCGACGATACTGTAGCAGCAACCAGATCTCCCTAGGGCGACGGTACTGTAGCGGCGATCTAATATACTACAGCGGTGGCTTTTCCCAATGGCGTCGTTTCTGTAGCGGCGATCAGAAGAGGGATCAAACATGGCAGCGACGGCCCCTAGGGCTGGCGATGGTGGAGGGAGGGTTGAAACGATGGCAAGGCTCCCTACCGTTACCCCCCAAGTTACTCCTCCACCATATCCTTTCTAGAGAGAAACTCCTTCGATGAAGCAGCATCGAAGCATGTCACGCTCTAGATCGCGGCAGCCTGCTCTCATTTCCAGCGATCCTCGGCCTTGGACTAGCCTCTTAAAGGCTCTGGTTGGAAGTCCAGATCTAAGCTTGGAATTCCTTACTCCAGAAGTTCAGGCTGATAAGAAGATTGCTGTATACGAGACTGTTGATTCAGCAGAGCTTATTGAGACATGGTCTATGGCGATTGTTGCCTATGTGGTAGGTCTCAAAACATCTTATTTCCCACTATCCTCATTTATCAAAACTCAATGGGGAATATCGTCATTTGATCTTCATATGCTGGAGAACGGATTCTTTGTTTGCAAGCTATACTCTGAAGAAGATTTGCAACGAATCCTCGAAGGATTCTGGACTATCCGCAGTCATCCAATGATTCTACGACGTTGTTCTCCTGATGTCCGTTTGGAGTTAGATAGCCTACAGTCTATTCCATTATGGGTATCCTTTCAAGGACTGCCTCTACATCTTTGGAGTCGACGTTTTATTGCAAAGTTATGCAGCACTCTGGGATAGCCACTCTACATCGACAAAGCAACAGTAGCTCAAACGAGATTAGCATTTGCACGAGCATGTGTGCTGGTTTCTTCCGATGAAGATCTTCCTAATGAGGTTTTCTATCGTGATCTTGACGGGAACACTCGGAAGGTACATGTCTCATATTCCTGGAAGCCACAACGATGTCAGTGTTGCTTATCTTTTGGTCATGCAAATGGAGCTTATCAGCAAACCCCAAAACCAACCACAAAGGTCTATCGACCACGTCAAGCGCCTCAGCAACAAAGTGATTCTTCTCTAATGGCAGTAGCACCGATGGTGGCAAAAACTATTGAGCATTCTGACTCGCAAGGAAAGCACCGCGGACAGAAGGACAAATCCAAAACTTTATCTCTTCCTATAATGTCGGAGCCTTCCACAACAGAGGCTTCCCATGGTACTAGTGGACAGGAGAAACATAAGTCAGGAACTTCATCTCTTCCAATATCATCGGATCCGTCCACAATAGCTCAACGAACTCAGGCCCAAACAAATCTCGCCAGCAAGGATATTCTTCCTCAACAAACTCAGGCCACAACAAACATCGCCAACAAGGATATTCTGTCTCAACAAACTCATGCCTCAACAAACCCCTATAGCCAGGCTGATCCAACAAGTACTATCCAGGATATTTTGCTGCAACAATCTTATCGTGCTTCAACAAATCCTGCCAATCAAGACCACATGATTCAAGGTACTTTAAAGTTTAAAAATCTGCAAGCTATAGATGAAGTGGATAAATATAGGAATAAAGCCATAAAAGGTAAGGATATTATGCGGGAGTAAAATACAAAACCGAAGAATAAGAAAAAGGATGGTACAGTCCATCCAAAGTCGTAGGATGAATACCTTACCACCTTTTCATTTGTTTATTACTGATGAAGATAACATGCTGGAATGTTCGCGGACTTAATAAGCCGGAGAAATGTCTGGAGCTCAACAGAATAATCAAGTCTGCCGCATGTGATATTGTTATTCTAGTGGAAACGAAAAGTAAACAATCACGCGTGCAAGCTCAAAAGAATTTAATATGGCCGCACGCAGAACTGTTTACCAATGACTCAAATGAAACTTTTGGTAGAATATGGGTCTTATGGCATCCTAACTCTATTAATGCTTGGTTTATTTCTGCTACTGATCAATTCATAAATCTTAAGGTAGAGGACAAAAAGAATGGCTGTCAATTCAATTTCACTGGTATATATGCTTCAAACAGTATGCAAGAAAGAAATACTCTTTGGTATGACCTGACTAATATTGTAAATGGCTGTCTCAATGTACCTTGGATTGTTCTTGGAGACTTTAATACTGTTCGGTACACAAATGAAAAAGAGGGGGGTAGACAACTTTCAGAAAGCCAGCTTCAAAGTTTTAATGATTACATTGACACTGCAGCATTGTTTGATATGAAATCTGTGGGTAATTGGCTCTCCTAGAGTAATCAAGGTGCTGCTAACAGAAAAATAATGGCTCGACTTGATAGGTGTTTGATTAATCATGAATGGTTAACAGTTTACCCAGATTCACTTCTTGAGTATGGTGCTCCTTTGTTTTCTGACCATTATTTAATGTATATACACGCAGACAAAGCGACACCAAGAGGTAAGAAACCGTTTAGATTCTTTAACATGTGGAGTACTCATCCTCAATTTCTTGATGTTATCAGATCTGCTTGGAATGTTAATGTGCATGGATCCCCCCCTTACATCTTATGCCAAAAGCTCAAAGCCTGTAAAGCAGCACTAAAGGAGTGAAATACAAATACCTTTGGCAATATTACCACCAGAGTTCAATTTTGCAGAAAGGAACTAATGTCATTGCAACATGAACTGCAACTTCAACCAAATGATGAGAATATTATCTACAAAGAGACAGAAGCCAGAAATAACTTCATGCAAGCCTTAAAACAGGAGAAAAGTTTTACAAAGTAGAAGTCTCGATAGCATTGGCTTACACTAGGGGATTCCAATACTAAATTTTTCTATGCTTCAATTGCTACTCGAAGGGCTGTTAACCGTATCAACAAATTCAGAGACAAAGATGATAATCTTATTGAGAATTTCGATGAGGTTAAAGCACACACAGAGCAATTTTTTTATTCCTTACTCAATCAAGCTGGGAAACCTAATAACATTCATGTGGAGCCGACTAGAAAACTTGATTCGGAAGCTATTTCAATCCTCAATGCCCCAATTACAAATGACGAAATTGTATGTGTTGTCTTTAAGTCACCAAAGCACAAAAGCCCAGGTCCAGATGGATTTCTAGCTGAATTTTACCAAATTGCTTGGTCTATTATTAGAAATGATGTGATCAAGGCTTGCCAACATTTTTTCTCTTCAGGTCATATTCGTAGAGAGATGAATTGCACTTTTATTTCTTTAATTCTGAAGAATGCAGGGGCTGATTCACTAGAGAACTATCGACCCATATCATTATGCAACTTTATTTACAAGATCATCTCCAAAGTATTGGCAAATAGAATGCAAAAGGTAATACACAAGATCATTAGCCCAAATCAAGCTGCTTTCATCAAAGGGAGAAATATACATCATAACATTTTGCTTGCTAATGACTTGGTCAAAGATTTGCATTCAAAAGCAAGAGGGACAAAAATATGTTTTAAAGCTGATTTACGGAAAGCCTTTGATTCAGTTAACAGGAAATTTATCTATAAGATGCTCCTTGATATGAACTTCCCACAACAATGGGTTAATTAGATTCAATCTTGCTTGGAAACTCCAAAGTTTTCGATACTCTTTAATGGCTCACCTATTGGTTTTTTTGGGAGCTCGAATGGCATCCGACAAGGTGATCCACTCTACCCTTACGTTGAGGATAAGATCATTATTGCACAAACTTTGGGGGTTAGTGAGGGAAGCTTGCCAGTTCCTTATTTGGGTCTCCCGCTCATATCCACAGGCATTAACAAAACCCACTGTCAGCCTATCTTGCAAAAAATAAAGAATAGAATTTCTTCTTTGAAAAATAGGTTTCTATCAAAAGCAAGACGACTTGAACTCATCCGTTCGGTATTGCACTCCTATTCTATATATTGGTGTAATGCACTTCTTCTGCCTACTGAACTTCTCCAAGATATTGAATGGTTATTAATGAACTTCTTCTGGAATGGCACAAATGATAAGGCAATGCATATGGTAAATTGAGATATCATTTGCAAACCGAAAGATGAAGGGGGGCTAAACTTGAGAAATACTAGAGATTGGAATCAAGCATGTATGGTACAGCAATTGTGGGATCTTTTGCAAAACAAATGTTCCTTATGGTCACATTGGGTTTCTGCTAGGTATCTTTCAAAGGAATCAATCTGGGAAATTTCAACAAGAACATACCACTCTGCAGCTTGGAAAGGAATTTTAAAAGCAAGGAATTGGCTAATCAAACACATTTCTTATGCAATCTCTTCTTGGACTAGTACTAATATGTGGTACGATCCTTGGGTGAATGGGAAGAGTATATTTCAATTATATGGCGACAGAATATGAAAAGATCTTGGGGCTCCCAAAGATTGGAAGGTTTCCGAGTTCATTGCTAACGGTACCTGGTGTCTCACTAATCCTATTTCTCCCGAAATGTTATCACTTTGGCCGACTATTATAGCTATTCCAATCAGGAACAACTCTTCAGATATACTTATTTGGCCTCATGACAATGGTAAATTTAGTGCCACATCCACATGGAATCAAATTAGGCAAAGAAATAATAAGTGGGTCCCAAGCAGTTGGACATGGGATCGACCGGGATCACAAAGACTTTCCTTATGTACATGGCAGGCCCTTCTCAATAAACTACCTACAATAGACAATATGAAAAGAAGAGGTATCTATCATGTTAACCGATGCTCCCTTTGTATGCAACAAGAAGAAACTGTTGACCACCTCTATTTTGCTTGTGATTATACAAAATGGATATGGAAGGAGATTCTCCAGCGATTTGAACTCAATAGACTGCCGCAACCAAACTTGCACCAAGAACTAGGCGACCTCATGCAATGTTTCTCAAGAAAAGGGCCTCTCACACAACTGGCAAAGGTTACTTTCGGATGCGCTATTTGGTGGATGTGGAAGGAGAGATGTAACAGAATCTTTGAATGTCAACACACAAATAATGCTCAGCTCTTGAAAGATATTATTAGAGACTCAAGTTCCTGTATGGAGCAAGATCTCAAAACGGAGCACTTTACCCAAAGAGAAAAAGATATTTTTATCAAATATAATTTTGCTATTAGATAAAGATCTTGGGAATGATGCCAAATTATGTACCCACAAGTAGTTTTGATATATTTGGATAAACATTTTCTATGTTGACTATAATTTGAAGTTATAGTCTACAGCTTGTGTAGTCATAATTATCGCATTCGCACTCTATGAGTTACTTGTCTTTGTCTATGACTTGTATAGATAAAGCTATTTGTAGAAACTTTACACATAATCAATTTACTTTTACTTACCAAAAAAAAAAAAAAGAATTTTTTAGAGCCAACGTTTTTACTACTACACTAATTCACCCCCCTCTTAGTGCCGACTCATTCCTAACAGTTGTTATTAAAGCCTCGTAATGTCTCATTTGGTTTAATACCCAAGAGAAATGACTCTTGTCGGCTTTCAAGAGGGTCACTCTCTTATTCGTCCTTCCTTGTTCAATAGAACGGACTACACATATTGAAAAACTCGAATGAGAGTTTTCTTGCTTTCTTTAGATTTAAATTTGTGGAATATTATTGAAAACGATTTTTGAAGGTTTTCTACTCCAATGAAAGAATGAAATGATTTGGAGAAGAAAACGTTTTACTTAAATGCTAGAGCTATGAATACTCTATTTTTGAAGGTTTCTACTTACGAAATGACTTTCGACATTTGACATATTCTTGAAACCACACACAAAGGCATTAGTAGAGTAAAAGTTTCAAAGGTTAATATTTTAGTGCATGATTTTGAATTATTTTATATGAAACCAAGCGAAACATTAGAGACATGTACACCTGTTTTATCGATGTCGTCAATGGTTTAAAAGCACTTGGTGGAAGTTTTTCGAATTTTGAATTTGTAAACAAAATTTTACATTCTCTTAATAAGAGTTGGGATCCGAAAGTAACCGCAATATAAGAGGCAAAAGATCTTAATGATTTTTCACTTGAATAATTAATTAGATATTTAATGATCTACGAAATGACCAATGTGGCACAAAACAAACTTGAGGACAACTTTCCAAAGAATAAGAAGGATTTCGGACTTAAAACAATCGAAGACTACTTAAGCATAAGCTCAAGTGATGGTGAACTTGAACTCCTCATGAAATTTTTAAAACAAGAATAAAAAAGTAAAACTAAACTTAAAAAGAAGAAGAAGGTGACTTGGGACAAATCGAGTGCATCCAAAGACGAGGAGGAAACCGATGAAGAAGAAACGATGAACTTCGTTTTGGTGACTCTCGATAATGAGGTAAACAACTCAAATAAAACTACCTTAGTTTACTTTGAAATTACTTGATGTTCTTCATGAGTTATTTTTTATTTAGTTTAAAAAATTATATAAATTTCTTTTTGAAAATTACATGTGTAATGATGTAATGAAAATGCTAAAAAATTGGGATCATGCTAGAAATTTTGAAAATGATAATGAAAATTACATGTTTTATGATAAAGAAATAAAGTGTTAGATTTAAATCTAATGATAATCCTATGTATGTTTTTCAAGAAGAAATATTGTGTATCTTGATGATTTCCGATTTTGATTGAAACAATGATTGATGAATATGCTTTATGTTTAATGATTTCTATGGCTTGTATACCTTGAAATGATTGAAATATTTTACACTATTATGTTCTTACCTTATTCTTTCTTGTTTACAATGATAAAAGGTGAAAAAGTTACATCATGCATGGTAGGATGTAACTTGACAAATTGATACCATCATGATGTGAAATATTTATGATTTGGAATGATGCATGCAATACTTATGCTTTTTATTATGATGATGTATGTGATGTATTGCATATGATGTGAATCATGAATTTTTGGAATTATAATTTTTATGATTCATAATGAATTGAGAGATTTTATAAGCATGAATTGAGATCTTATTCTCCTACAAGATTAAATGAATTTTATCTATATCATGATCTCCTAAGAATTCTTTTCGTTAATTATTTAAGAGGAGATTTGTTAAAATGAATTATGGTTTCTCTTGATTTCTCGAATTTTAGACTTGGTCTTTCATTTTTTATGATTGAAATATTGATGTAATTATGAAGGATGCTTTCATATTATGCATGTAATACTTCAACTTATGATAATGATGCATGCAATGATGAAATATTCATAATGAAAAATTGTTTTGACATTCATGACTTGATTTTTCATCTTCATAATTTATCCTTTGTCACGATTTAAAAATTATTGTAAAGGAAAAAGAATTACAACTTTGTCTTCTTCCCTTCTTCTTGACAATGACAAAGGGGGAGAAATATTGCTAGCTTGCATGATGATATATGGAGAAAGAATTGCTAGAAATGTAAAATTTTGCTAGCTTGCACTTTGCAAAGGAAGCAAAAATCACACTTCTCAAAAGAAAAGAAAGAGCTTGCTATCTTGAACATCACCAAAAATTGCTAGCTTGCCTATCTTGAGAAGCAAAAATACAAACTTGCAAAATTTACAATCATGCACATCTTTAAAATTAATGATGATTTAGTGATTATGCATGTTGTAAAGTGATATAAAATCTACTAGCTTGCATGTTCTAAATATGATGTAACACTTGCTAAATTTTCTAGCTTACAAATTGCATGATGATATATGCAATGATTTGAACTTGTATGTCTAAACACTTGATAGTTGGACTTCTTCTTTTTGTTGATGACAAAGGGGGAGAAGTATGATGATGTTATGCATAAGTTTATGATAACATATTGTTTAGATTTTTGAATCCAAGAGTTCTATCAATACGACATATTGATAGGGGGAGTTTGTTTAAACTCTGAGATTTAAGGTTAACTCCATCATCAATAGGTTGTCATCATCAAAAAGAGGGAGATTGTTGAATCTTGAATTTTGATGATGAAATCAATTAATAATACTTATGATTTGATCTACGTTTTGGGTGATGCATGATGCTTCGATCAGAGAGAGATAATTAAAGCAGGAAGAATCATGTGGGGCCGGAGAAAAATATATCAGAAGATTGGACGTCGCACTGAAGGATCAGTCGACGTATCGACAAAAGGATTCAGGGCATGGATTAGGGCATTGGGCTAAGAAGAGCCGATATTATGCTAAGGATATCGGAGTTACGGAGGTCAACTAGCCGATTGGGCAATAGGCTGCAAGAGAAGACGATGCACCGAAGAATCGGACGAAGCGTCGATGGACCAATGACAAGCCGGACAACATGATTCATGCTTAGTAATAATTCTCTAGATCGAAGTGTGTTTTATATATGCAAGATTAACTATGATCACAAGGCATAAAGCAAATGAAGTCTCGAAGTCGAGAACGAGATTTCGTTGGGAGTTTGAGAGTTCGTCGGAAGTCCGGACGTTCGTTGGAAGTTCTACCATAACCAACCGAGAAGTCCAGGAGCTTGCCAAAGAAGCTCGTCGGAACTCACCAAGAAGTTCAAAAGCAAGAGGGACAAAAATCTACTTTAAAGCTGATTTACGGAAAGCCTTTGATTCAGTTAATAGGAAATTTATCTATAAGATGCTCCTCGATATGAACTTCCCACAGCAATGGGTTAATTGGATTCAATCTTACTTGGAAACTCCAAAGTTTTCGATACTCTTTAATGGCTCACCTATTGGTTTTTTTGGGAGCACGAATGGAATCCGACAAGGTGATCCACTCTCTCCATATCTCTTTACTATTGCGATGGAAGGACTTAGCTGTATGTTGGAACATGCAGTCTTAAATGGCAGCATTAAGGTACCCATTGCTGGTTCTATTCATATATCACATATAACATTTGAAGATGATTTACTTTCTACAAAATGAACCAACTTTAGTAAAGAACCTGGCTACTATTATGAATGACTTTGGTATGGTTTCTGGACTTCAGTTAAATCATGCGAAAAGTAAAGTATATATGAGCCCTTACGTTGAGGATAAGATCTTTATTGCACAAACTTTGGGGGTTAGTGAGGGAAGCTTGCTAGTTCCTTATTTGGGTCTCCCACTCATATCCACAAGCATTCACAAAACCCACTGTCAGCCTATCTTGCAAAAAATAAAGAATAGAATTTCTTCTTGGAAAAATAGGTTTCTATCAAAAGCAGGATGACTCGAACTCATCCGTTTGGTATTGCACTCCTACTCTATATATTGGTGTAATGCATTTCTTCTGCCAGCTGGACTTCTCTAAGATATTGAACGGTTATTAATGAACTTCTTCTGGAATGGCACAAATGATAAGGCAATGCGTATGGTAAATTGGGATAGCATTTGCAAACCGAAAGATAAAGGGGGGCTAAACTTGAGAAATACTAGAGATTGGAATCAAGCATGTCTGGTACAGTAATTGTGGGATCTTTTGCAAAACAAATGTTCCTTATGGTCACATTGGGTTTCTTCTAGGTATCTTTCAAAGGAATCAATCTGGGAAATTTCAACAAGAACATACCACTCTGCAGCTTGGAAAGGAATTTTAAAAGCAAGGAATTGGCTAATCAAACACATTTCTTATGCAATCTCTTCTGGAACTAGTACTAATATATGGTACGATCCTTGGGTGAATGGGAAGAGTATATTTCAATTATATGGCGACAGAATACGAAAAGATCTTGGGGCTCCCAAAGATCGGAAGGTTTCCGAGTTCATTGCTAACGGTACCTGGTGTCTCCCTAATTCTATTTCTCCCGAAATGTTATCACTTTGGCCGACTATTATAGCTATTCCAATCAGGAACAACTCTTCAGATATACTTATTTGGCCTCATGACAATGGCAAATATAGAGCCACATCCGCATGGAATCAAATTAGGCAATGAAATAACAAGTGGGTCCCAAGCAGTTGGATATGGGATCGATCGGGATCACAAAGACATTCCTTATGTATATGGCAGGCCCTTCTCAATAAACTACCTACAATAGACAATATGAAAAGAAGAGGTATCTATCATGTTAACCGATGCTCCCTTTGTATGCACAAAAAGAAACTGTTGACCACTTCTATTTTGCTTGTGATTATACAAAATGGATATGGAAGGAGATTCTCCAGCGATTTGAACTCAATAGACTGCCGCAACCAAACTTGCACCAAGAAATAGGCGACCTCATGCAATGTTTCTCAAGAAAAGGGCCTGCGCTATTTGGTGGATGTGGAAGGAGAGATGTAACATAATCTTTGAATGTCAACACACAAATAATGCTCAGCTCTTGAAAGATATTATTAGAGACTCAAGTTCCTGTATGGAGCAAGATCTCAAAACGGAGCACTTTACCCAAAGAGAAAAAGATATTTTTATCAAATTTAATTTTGCTATTAGCTAAAGATCTTGGGAATGATGCCAAATTATGTACCCATAGGTAGTTTTGATATATCTGGATAAACATTTTCTATGTTGACTATAATTGGGAGTTATAGTCTACAGCATGTGTAGTCATAACTATCGCATTCGCACTCTATGAGTTACTTGGCTTTGTCTATGACTTGTATAGATAAAGCTATTTGTAGAAACTTTACACATAATCAATTTACTTTTACTTACCAAAAAAAAAAAAAAAAGATCATCTTGAAGTCTAGGAGGTTACCAAGAGTCCACCAGAACATTGCCGAGAGATCGTCGAAAGTTCGTCGGAAGTCACTGGAAGAAACCAAACTTATTTAGCTTATTATATACCTTAAATTTCGTAGTTAGCACATAATTGGAGTTGGGATTGGGAGGTAATCCCATCAACTCTGTTCGGGGCCAATTGCGCCCGAAGTTAGTCTAGTTTGGACTAGATTCAAGGCCCAACCAGGATGCTGAAAGCCCAACCGACGGTGGCACCGCCTAGGAGACAACATCCTAGGATTTCTGGGTGGTGGTACCACCGGCAATGAATTCTGCCAATGGTGGTACTGCCCCTGTCAGGCGGTGGTACCACCTAGTGATAGACCAACGGTGGTAGTACCACCCTGTCAACCTCCTTCTTACACCTCTCTTCTCTGTTTATCAGGTTTAGGAGACAACCCTTACAGGCACTCACTCCTCTCTCAAACTATTCTTACACTTAGACTAGAAGAGGAGGATTCTTAAAAGAAATTACAATAGCATTTTTCCCTTTTTAAATTCTCTGTGCTTGTGTTTGTTAACCAGGGATGAGAGGAATATTTATAGTCTTCAAGTTAATTTAAACTTGGAGCCTAACAACATCTCATCCCAGGGTTCCTAGGTCCGGGCGGTACCACCGCTTGTGTTGGGCGGTACCATCGCAAATGTCAGTTTGATACTAACACTACCTTGGGTGGTACCACTACCTAGTCTGGCGGTGCCACCGCCTGGGAAGCTGTTCTAGGTGGTACCATTGCCCAGACTTATGATACCACCGCATGCAGCCTCTTGGAGGCTTTGTCTGGGCGGTACCACCGCCTGACACAGTCTCGGAGACTGTGCCACGATGGTACCACCTCTTGGGTCACTATTTGGGTCTCTCATTGGGCCCAACACAGTCCTTATATGGGCCTAACTAGCCCATAATTGGGTTGGCCCAATTCCATATCCAATTACATGCTAACTACGAAATCGAAGCCATACTTAAGCTAAACAAGTCTGTAAGTCTTGGTTTCTTCTAACGAGCTTCCAACGATCTTCCGGCAAACTTCCAATGATCTCTCGGCAATATTCCAGCAGACTACCGATAAGCTCCTAGACTTCACAACAATCTTCTTGGGGAGTTCCAATGAGTTTCTCTGGTAACCTCCGATACTTCTCGGCTGGTTCCGATAGAACTTCCGGACTTCTTATGAACTCTCGTACTCCTAACGAAATCACATCCTTAACTCTAGGACTTCATTTTGCTTTATGCCTTGCTATTGTAGTTAATCCTGCACATGTAAAAACATATTTCGATCTAGACAATTAATACTTAGCATGAATCATGTTGTCCGGCATGTCATTGGTCCCTCGACGCTTTGTCCGATTCTTTGGCGCATCGTCCTCTCTAGCAGCCTATTGCCCAATTGGCTAGTTGACTTCATAACTCTGATATCCTTGGCACAATATCTACTCTTCTTGGCCCAATGCCCGAATCCATGGCCCGCAGCCTTCTGTCGATAGGTCGATTGATCCTCCGGCTCGACGTCCAATCTTCTGACATGTTTTCCTTCGGCCCAATATAATTCTTCCTGCTTTAATTGTCTCATCCTGATCAAAGCATCCTGCGTCACTCAAAACATAGATTAAATCATATACACTTATCAATTGATTTCATCATTAAAATACGAGATTCAACAATCTCCCCCTTTTTGATGATGATAACCAATTGATGACGGAGTTGAAACAAACTCCCCCTATCAGTATGTCATATTGATAGAACTCTTAGATTCAAAAATCCAAGCAATATGTTATCATAAACTTATGCATAACATCATACTTCTCCCTTTTTATCATCAACATAAAGGAGAAGTGCAACTTTCAAATATTTGGACATTTAAGTTCAAATTATTGCATAATAAACACAATCTTCAGTTTTATCATCATGTAAGCTAGTAATAATATTACAACATTTTAAAACATGTAAGCTAGCTATCTAGCTAGTTATCTCCACCTTTGTCATTGTCAAAAAGAAGGGAAGAATACAATTTTGGATCTCTTTTTCCCTTTACAACAATTTTCAAATCATGACAAAGGATGAATAATCAAAGATGAAAAATCAAGTTATGAATGTGAAAACAATTTTTCATCATGAGTATTTTATCATTGCATGCATCATTATCATAAGTTGAAGTATTGCATGCATAATATCAAATCATCATTCATAATTATATTAATGTTTCAATCATTATTTCAATATATTTGTGCATCATTATAGTTTCAATTTACAACATGCACAATTTTAAAACTTTACATTTCATCCTTACACTATGCTTGATACTAAAAATAAATCAATAATCATATCATACATGATACTCATAAGCTAGCAAATTTATATCATTTTAGAGCATCAAAACAATATCATGAGCATTTCATGCATTTATATCATCAATATCACTTTCAAGAGATTCAAAATGATATAAACAACTTTATCAATCTCTTAGTGAAAAATCGATATGGGAGGGATTTGAGAAGATTTCAAGAAGAAGCTTTCCTCTTTTTGTTTGTTTGTTTCATATAAGCATGCCTTTGTCCTTTTTTATACCAAATGAAAATATATATCATCGTTTAAAATGAAAATGTAATATTTATTACGACAAATATCAATAAGCCACTTTCATTATGGTAAAAATCGATAATCCATAAATCGTAAGATTCATGATGCATAATTTTGAATTATAAAACCATTAAACATGATTTCAAATCAATATGCTTAAGCTTTTGTTTGAAAACCATCCATCTTGTTTAAAACCAAAAAAGCAATATTTCATCATGAATAACTTCAAAGTCTCATGCATAGAATAAACCATCAAGCATGATTTCATTAAACATAAATCATCTTCAATCAAAATCATAAAATCATCAAGATAAGCATTAATGCTTCTTAAACTAATCTTGTTAGGTGTACAAGCATAAGATTCATATCTAACATTTTATTACATTATTACATCATTAAAACATCAAGCATGATTTCATAAGGCATTCAAAATCATTTTGTTTGTTTATCATAAAATATGTAATTTTCATGATTGTTTTCAAAATTAGTAGCATGATCCCAATTTTTTTAGCATTTTCATTACATTATTAAATATGTAATTTTCAAGAAAAATAATTAAACTAAATTAAAAATAACTCATGAAAAAAAATTGTTAGGACCATTTTTCTAAGCTTTTGAATAATGTTTATTGAGTCTATTTAGTCCAGTTGTTTATTGAGTCTATTTAGTTCAATTAGAATCGGATAGAGGTTTATTTAATATTTATTTATTATTAAGAGTCCAAGTCCAGGTAGACTCTAGGTGGAACTCTATAAACAGTGATGTAACTCTTTCTTTAAATCAATCAATCAATCAATGAAATGTTATTCCACTCTGTGGACAAACCCTAAGAGGTCAATCCCCTCGAAGCAATCAAGGAGGGCCGATCCTCTCGAAGTGATCAAGGAGGGTCGATCCCCTTGAAGCGATCATTATCATTCCCTTTTCTCCCCTTTCTTCCACGATAAGACCTTAGGGTCATATCATTTGGTATCAGAGCTTCCCATTTCTCCACTTTCTTCCACGATAGGACTTTAGGGTCTTACCATTTGGTATTAGAGCCTTATCATTTCTTTCATTTCTTTTACGATAAGACTTTATGGTCTTATCATTTGGTATCAGAGCGACGATAAGACTTTAGGGTCATATCATTTGGTATCAGAGCATCCCCATTTCTCCCCTTTCTTCCGTGATAAGACTTTAGGGTCTTATCATTTGGTATCAGAGCAGCGATCCTTATTGTTTCACTATTCTCGCTGCAGTTATCATCATCTCAAAAAAAAAAAAAGAACGCAGAAAAAAAAAAAAGGAAAGAGATCGTGTGAGAAAGGGTGAAGCCGGTGGCAACCGACCACCACTACCTTCTCAATCGAGAAGGAAACTCTGCTTCCGGCCACCGACCACCATTGCCTTCTCCACCACCACCGCTGCCAGTCACCGCAATCTTCTCTTCATTGATCCCAGCCCTCAGCGAGGCAACCACCGCTGTTGCCTCCTTCTCCACTGCTGCCCGCTCCCCTTGGGTCGCAGCCGCAGTCGCTCGACCTCCCGTCCTCGGCGATCGTTGGTAATGCTGCTCCCAGTCGTGCCACCACCACTGCCTCCTTCTTCACTGCCACACTGCCATTGCCAGCATTGCCAGTGGCTCTGGCTGTGGTGCGATAGAAATAGAGCACCCTGTTTCCCCTCTCCAGCATCGCAACTTCCTAGCCAGCGACGACCCTCGCTGCCTCTTTCTCCACTGCCGTCGCTGCTTCCCGACTGCTCGATCACCGCTGCCCGCCTCCCAACCGCAACCCTAGCCATGCCCCCCCCCCCCCCTCTTGGGTCACAGCCGTAGCCATTGGTTGCCACAGCCCTCATTGCAACGGTTGCAGAAACATAGCTTCCTCTGTTGCTGCAACCCCGTCGATCCCTGCCGCGACCCTCGCTGCCTCCTTCTCCATCGCTGCCGCTGCACTCCAGCCAGCAACCACCTCTGCTGCCAGCCACCGTAGCCTTCTCCTCAACCACTTGTGATCCTTCCGGCCAATGCCTTTTGTGGTGCAACAAAAATAGAGTACGCAGCAACCACCGCCACACGCAGTAACAAAAAACAGTGGCACCCTCTATTGCCACAACCGCCGATTGTAACCACCGTCGCCATTGCTCCCGGCCAACGACCAACCCCTCATTATGTAGTAGCCACCCTCTAGCAGCGCACGCAGCAACCGCAGCAAGTACGCTGCCCTGCCTCAACCCCAACAGCGCATGCACCACCGATTCCTCTTCTCAACCCCGGCCGCTTCACCGCAGCCTCAACCCTGCTGCTTGGTGATCACCCTTTGGGTCGCAGCAACAATAGCCATATCGACGTAATCGCCTTCCAATCTCGGCTCTCTCACCCCACGCAGCAATAGAAACAAGGCAGCAACTCTTCCTCCAACACAGCAACCACAGCACTGCCCTTGACATCCACCTTCTAGGCAACTTCGCATCAACAGTGCTGATGCCCTTGACCGACATTAAAAATAGGATTTGAGATTACAGATTTGCAGCCATATGTAATGGCTACTGATAAATTAGTGAAATCACTAATGGAAGCATTGGAAACCAGAATTGAGAATCATTTACAAGAAACCCTTCATGATTTCAAAAAGAGCCTACTGGAGAGCCTCAGCAAATTTCAACAAGATAGGGGCTCAAGTTTTACATTGCACGGACCTGAAAATATAAGAAAAGGGCCCCAAGATTGTGACACAAACTATTCACACATGAAGGTATAATTTTCAAGATGGAAAGATGGAGATCCGACTAGTTGGATCTCTAGGGCAGAAAATTTTTTCCATTTTCACAAAACCCTAGAAGAATCCAAGTTGGAACTAGCCTCAATCCAGCTTAATGGAGATGCAATCTAGTGGTATGATTGGTATAAAACTTTATATGGAGTTCCTTCATGGGAACAGTTCAAAAGAGGGCTTTTTGTTCACTTTGGCCCATCCAAATATGAGAATGTTGATTGCCAGCTTACCAAAATTCGCCAGACTTTTACAGTGTTAGAATATCAGAGTAGGTTTGAAAGATTATCAAATCAAGCTGAAGATTGGTCGGACCGATAACTTTTGGATACATTTATTGAAGGGCTTATTCCAGAGATCCGGTGTGAAGTTAAGGCTCGTCAACCCCACACTATGATAGCTGCAATCTTATTTGCACATCTACATGAGAAAAAAATTAGCAAGGAAAGATCAGCAAGGGGTTTGTACTATAATGAAAAATGGAGTATATAGTACCGATGTAAACAAGGGCAACTTCTGATGATTGAACCAATTGGAGAGGAGCCGAAGCTAAGAATGTGGACTCCGATAATGAAGGTATAAATTCTAATGAAGATGTTGAACCTACAATATATACAATGCATACATTTGCCGACTACTCTAACCCGCAAACTATGGAAGTTGACGGAATTCTGGAGCATCAGCCTATTATAGTTTTGATTGATACTAGTAGCACTAACAGTTTTATGGATAGTGAGACTGTTGACCGATTGGCCCACCACATTGAAGACTATGACAGATTCAAAGTAAAGATCATTGATGGATGGATTTTCACTTGTGATAGCAACGGTTCAAAGATAAAATTGATTATATAGGCAAGAAGTTTCTTGCAACAATTACTACACTGAAAGACCAACCTATTGCTTACATTATCAAAAAGTGGAGACCATACTTACTTGATCAACGGGTTATGATGCGTTGCAGATAGTCTATGACTAAAGTGTTGAAAGAGAAGCTCCTCGAGATTGATGTTGCTTAGCCTTGAGGACAAGACTAATTTGAAGAGGGAGGAATTGTTAGGACACTTTTTCTGAGCTTTTGAATAATATTTATTAAGTATGTTTAGTCCAATTGTTTATTGAGTCTGTTTAGTTCAGTTAGAGTCAGATAGAGTTTTATTTAATATTTATTTATTATTAAGAGTTCAAGTCCAAGTGGACTCTAGGTGGAACTCTATAAATAGTGATGTAACCCTTTTTTTAAATCAATCAATCAATTAATAAAATATTATTCCACTCTATGGACAAACTCTAGGAGGCTAATCCCCTCGAAGTGATCAAGGAGGGCTGATCCCCTTGAAGTGATCAAGGAGGCCGATCCCCTTGAAGCGATTATTATCGTACCCTTTTCTCTCATTTCTTCCACGATAAGACCTTAGGGTCATATCATTTAGTATCAGAGCATCCCCATTTCTGTTAGGATCGAGAGCACTAAGAGGGGGGGGGTGAATTAGTGCAGCGGAAATCTTTCAGCGATTAAAAACGAAAGCTGCGTTCATTCGATAAAAACTATTTTAATGCAAAAGCCAATTCTAAGATTACTTATGATTAAGTGCAGTTTATGTCTAAACACAGTTTGTGTCTAAGAGCAATTTATGCAGTTTGCAGTTTACGTCTAAATGCATATTGCGTCTAAGCGCAGTTTGCATCTAAGCGCAGTTTGCGTCTAAGCGCAGTTTACGTCTAAACTCAGATTATGTCTAAGCGCAGTTTGTGTCTAAGCGCAGATTGTGTTTAAGCGCAGTTTGCGTCTGAGCGCAGTTTACGTCTAAGATCAGATTGCGTCTGAGCGCAGTGCAGTTTGCGTCTAAACGCAGTTTTACGTCTAAACACAGTTTTACGTCTAAACGTAGTTTTACGTCTAAACGCAGTTTGTGTCTAAACGCAGTTTTACGTCTAAACGTAGTTTTACGTCTAAACGCAGTTTACGTCTAAACGCAGTTTACGTCTAAACGCAATTTTACGTCTAAACGTAGTTTTACGTTTAAAAGTAGTTTACGTCTAAAACACAGTTTTACGTCTAAGCAGAATCAAGACGTAAACGTAAACTGCAAAGAAACTTGTTCGCAGAAATCAGTTTGCAGTTATAAACAGAATCAAGACGTAAACGTAAACTGCAAAGAAACTCGTTCGCAGAAATCAGTTTGCAGTTATAAACAGAATCAAGACGTAAACGTAAACTGCAAAGAAACTCGTTCGTAAAAGCGCAGAAGACAGTTTACAGTTATAAATAGAATCAAAACGTAAGTGTAAACCATAATGTAGAGATCGTACGAAAACACCGATTTACGTCTGGATGCAGATTTGAAAAGAACAGAACTTAGAAACTTGTTCGTAAAAGCGCAGAGAGCAGTAGCTATGTAGGAGGTTTGCAGTAATGATAAAGTGCTCAAAATGAAAGCAAACCAGAGATTTAGAGTGGTTCGGTCAGTCTTGACCTACTCCACTTTTGGCTTCCTCCACCGACGAGGTCACCGACGTCAACTAGAAGCCTTCCTTCAATAGGCGAAGGCCAACTACCCTCTTACAGATTCACTCCTTTTGATGGGCTTAGGAGACAACCCTTACAGAAGTTTTCTCTCCTCTCTTTACAACTCAAACTTGAAGAATAGAAAGAGGAGAACTAGCAGTTTTGAGCTCTAAGAAACACAGAAAGATAGCAAGATTTCGAGTGTGTGTTCTGTGCTTTCAGTGCTGAATGGGTGTGGGGTATTTATAGGCCCCAACCCAGTTCAAATTTGGAGCTCAAAACGATCAAATCCCGGAATTCCGGGATCAGGCGGTTGCACCTCCTGACTGGAGAGGTTGCACCGCCTGGCAGAGCTCGAAGACTGAGCCCAGGCGGTGCCACCTCTTGACTGAGGCGGTTGCACCTCTTTGCCAGAGCTCGAAGACCGAGCTCAAGCGGTGCCACCTCTCTGTCAGGGAGGTTGCACCGCCCAGTCTTGCTCGAAGACTGAGCTCAGGCGGTGCCACCTCCTGGCTGGGGAGGTTGCACCGCCCAGTCTCGCTGGGAGGCTTAGCCTAGGCGGTGCCACCTCCTAGCTGGGGTGGTGCCACCTCTTTCACTATTTCAGCTCACTTGGTTTGGCTCCAAACTTGGCCCAAACCAGTCCGAACTTGGGCCTAATTGGCCCCTACTTGGGTTATAGGATTAACACCTAATCCTAACCCTAATTAATGTGCTAACTATGATTTTAAAGACATTTTCTAAGCTATTACAAAGTCCGCAAGTCAAGACTTCTTCTGGCGAGCTTCCGGCAAACTTCCGGCGGTCTTCCGATGAACTCTCGGAAACCATTCTGCGGACTCCCGGCAAGCTCCTAGACTTCACGATTTGTTCTTAGCGAGTTCCAACGAGCTTCTTCGGCAAGCTCCGATCTTTCTCGGCGAGCTCCGCGAACTCCCAACGAACCTTTCGGCGAGCTTCCGAAAAACCCTTCGGCAAGCTCCCAACTCATTCTCGGCTAGTTCCGGTAGCATTCCCGACGAACCTTCGGACTTCCTTCGAACTCTCGAACTCGCAACAAATCCTTCGCGCTTGACTCCGACACTTTGTTTCGCTTTATGTCTTCATCGTTATCATAGTTAATCCTGCATAATTAAAACAAAACTTCGATCGAGACAATTAATCCTAAGCAATTAACCAAGTTGTCCGACATGTCATTGGTCCCTCGACGCTTCGTCTGATTCTTCGGCGCATCGTCCTCTCCTGCGGCCTATTGCCCAATCGGTCAGTTGACTCCGCAACTCCGATATCCTTGGCACAATAACCGCTCTTCTTGGCCCGATGCCCGAGTCCACGGCCCGAAGCCTTCTGTCGATACGTCGACCGATCCACCGGCCCGACGTCCAATCTTCTGACATGTTCCTCCGGTACAACATGATGTTCCTGCTTTAATTGTCTCATCCTGATCAAAGCATCCTGCGTCACTCAAAACGCATATTAAATCATAAACATATATCAAGTAGTTTCATCATCAAAATACGAGATTCAACAATTTCTCCCTTTTCTTCCATGATAAGAATTTAGGGTCTTACCATTTGGTATTAGAGCCTTATCATTTCTTTCATTTCTTTTACGATAAGACTTTAGGGTCTTATAAAAAATATCATATAATTTCAAAATAAATTAAATACATTTTGATTACCTCATTATCGAAAGTCGTTAAGGTATAGTTTGCCACCTCACCTTTGTTGATTTTCTCCTCATCTTCGGATGAGCTTGATTCGTCTAAGATTGCTTCCTTCTTCTTGCATTCATAGCAAGTAGTTGTATTCTTTTTGTTTTTAATTTTTGTTTTATTAACTTTTTAAATTTCATGAGTAGTTCAAGTTCACCGTCACTTGAGCTTATGCTCGAGTGGTCTTCATGTGTTCTAAGTGCCAAATCCTTCCTGTTCTTTGGAAGGTTGTTCTTGAGTTCTTTACATGCATTGCACGTCATTTCATAGGTTATCAAAGACCCTATAAGTTCTTGGAGAGGGAAATAGTTTAAGTTTTTTTATTCTTGAATAGTCGTTACTTTTGAATCCCAAGTTTTAGAGAGTGAGCGTAAAACTTTATTCACACGTTCAAGATTCAAAAAACTTTTACCAAGAGCTTTTAAACCATTCACGACATCCGTAAAATGAGTGCACATATCAACAATGGTTTCGCTCGGCTTCGTTCAAAAAAGTTCAAAATCATGAATTAAAAAGTTGATATTCGAATCTTTAACTTTGCTAGTACCTTCATGTGTGATTTCAAGAGTGCGCCATATGTCGAAAGCTGTTTCACACATAGAAACCCGATTAGACTCAATTTTATCTAAGGTGCAAAATAAGACATTCATAGCCTTTGAATCTAGAGAAAAAGTCTTCTTCTCCAAATTATTCCAATGGTTCATTGGAAAAGAAGACATTTGAAAATCAAATTCGACTATGTGCCATAAATTGAGATTCAATAAAAGCAAGAAAACTCTCATTCAAGTTTTCCAATAAGTGTAGTCCGTCCAATTGAAAAAGGGAGGATGAATGAGAGAATGACCCTCTTGAAAGCCGAAAAGAGTAATTTTGCTTTAGGTGTTAAACCAAATGAGAAAATAAGGCTCTGATACCAATTGTTAGGTCCAAGAGCGGCACTAAGAGGGGGCGGGGGTGAATTAGTGCAGTAGAAAGATTACGTCGGTTTAAGACTTCGTTTCGATTAAATCCATTTCTGACGAAAAACCGTTTCATAAAAGTAAAAACTTTGAAAGCGTATGGAAGAGAGTAGGTGTAGTAAAACAAGTAAGGAGATTTGCAATAAAGATAAATTGCACAAATAGAAATACAAACAATAGAACACGCCAATTTTATAGTGGTTCGGTCGTCGTGACCTACAACCACTCCGCCGATTCCTCTTCCGTCGAGGCCACCAACATCCACTATTGATCTTCCTTTAATAGGCGAAGATCAACCTCCTTCTTACACCCCTCTTATCCTTTAACTGGGTTTAGGAGACAACCCTTACAAGAACTTACTCCTCTCAAACTATTCTTACACTTAGACTAGAAGAGGAGGATTCTCACAAGAGATTACAATAGCGTTTTTCTATTTTTAAATTCTTTGTGCTTGTGTTTATTAACCAGAGATGAGAGGGGTATTTATAGGCTTCAAGTTGTTTCAAACTTGGAGCCTAAAAATATCTCATCCTAGGTTTCCTAGGTCCGGGTGGTACCACCGCCTATGCTGGGCGGTACCACCACCAGTGTCAATCTAACATTGACACTGCACTGGCCGGTATCACTGCTTGAGAGGTTGTGCTAGGCAGTACCACTACCCAGATTGATAGTACCACTACTTGCAGCCTCTCGGAGGCTATGCCTGGTCGGTACCACTGCCTATACCGGTAGTACCATCGGATGACATAGTCTCGGAGACTCTATCGCGACGGTGCCACGACGGTGCCACCTCTTGGATTACTGTTTGGGCCTCTCATTGGGCCCAACATAGTCCTTACATGGGGCCAACTAGCCCATAATTGGGTTGGCCATAAGTCTAACTATGAAATCTAAGACATACTTAAGCTAAACAAGTCCATAAGTCTTGGTTTCTTCTGGCGATCTTCCGACGAAGTTCCGACAATCTCTCAGCAATATTCCAGCGGATTCCCGGCAAGCTCTGGGACTTCATGATGATCTTCTTGGCGAGTTCCGACAAGCTTCTCTGGCAAGCTCTAAGACTTCTCAGCTGGTTCCGACAGAACTTCCAATGAACATCCGGACTTCCAACAAATCTTGAACTCCCAACGAAATCGTGTCCTTGACTTTGGGACTTCATTTTGCTTTATGCCTTACTATCGTAGTTAATCCTGCATATGTAAAAACATACTTCAATTTAGACAATTAATACTAAGCATTAATCATGTTGTCCGGCATGTCATTGGTCCCTCGATGCTTCGTCTGATTCTTCGATGCATCGTCCTCTCTTGCGGCCTAATGCCCAATCAGCCAGTTCACTCCGTAACTTTTATATCCTTGGTGCAATATCCGCTCTTCTTGGCCTAATGCTTGAATCCATGGCCCGAAGCCTTCTGCTGATACGTCGACCAATCCTCCGACTCGACATCCAATCTTCAGACATGTTTTCCTCCGGCCCAACATGATTCTTCCTGCTTTAATTGTCTCATCCTGATCGAAGCATCCTGCATTACTCAAATTATAAATTAAATCATAAATACTTATCAATTAGTTTTATCATCAAAATACGAGATTCAACATATTCTGGTTTGCATTTCCATTGAGCAATTTACTTTTATAGCAAACTGCCTCTCCTCCTTATTGTGCTTTTACTATGCCTACACTCGCATATGCTTTCATATTTCTGAAATTGCTTTTTAATGTATGAAATAATTTTTTAGAACCGATGTTTTTACCGCTGCACTAATTCACCCCCCTCTCTTAGTGCCTGCTCATTCCTAACACAAAGAACAAGAAGGATATGACACTAAGAACTCATGAAGGCCACTTGAAAGAAAATTCAAGTGATGAGGACTATGATGATGACTTGGCACTCTTGACATGAAAGTTCAAAAAAATTATAAAAAGGAATAAATTTAAAAATGATGCTAAAAATAAAATTAAACCCAAGAAAGAACGAGTTATATGCTACGAATACAAGAAGCCAGGACATTTCAAAAGCGAATATCCCCAAGCAAAGAAGCAACCAAAAAATAAGAAGGCTTTTAAAGCTACTTGGGACGATTCAAGTGTATCCGAAGAAGAGAAGCCAACCAACATAGAGCAAGTTACTCACTATGCACTAATGGCTATTAGAGAGGAGGTAAGTAGTTTATTAGATGCAAATTTATCTTTTGATGAACTACTAAGTGCTTTTCATGATTTATTTGATGAATATAAATTTGTTAGTAAAAAATATAAATTGTTGAAAAAGGAGCATGCTTCTCTTGTTAGCGATTTTGATAGACTAAAAATTGAGCATGATGATAGTTTAGCTCCCTAAACAAAATATAATGAATTAGAAACGTTTAAAAAGGAAAACTTACTACTTAAAGAAACCTTAGAAAAGTTTAAGGTTGGTAGCAAGTCCTTGAACATGATACTTGTTAATAAGGGTCGCATTTATAGAAGAGGCAAAATTAGATTTGTGAGTAGCTCTCACCAAAATCTAACCACCTTTGTTAAAGGCCCTACCTTGCATGTATCACCCCACACCAAATGTAACTTTTGTTGCAACAAATGTCCATTTAAGAGATATAGCCCACATAAAATGATTTGGCTTACTAAAGGAATCTCAAATGACTCAATGCAACATGATAAGTTGAGTAGATCGATTTTTTAGGCACCCAAGGTCAAATGGGTACCTAAAAATTATCCTTTTTTGTAGAAATATTTACCATCACAAGCTAGGAGCAAGAGATGGTACCTTGATAGTGGATGCTTAAGACATATGACCGGAGATCCATCTCAATTCTCTAAGCTCACTAGCCTAGACGAAGAGTATGTCACCTTCAGAGACAACAAGGGTAAAATCATTGGCAAAGGAACCATAGATATCAAATCCAACTTTTTATTTGAAGATGTGTTGTTGGTTGATGGTTTAAAGCATAATCTTTTGAGCATTAGTCAATTGTGTAATAAAGGATACATCATTATATTTTAATCCAATGCTTGCATTATTGAAAAACTACACAAAAACACATCTATGATTGCCCTAAAACAAAATAATATATACACTATCAACATTGATGATCTTTATAATGAAATATGTTTTTTGGTTTTAAATGACGATGCTTGGCTTTGGCATAGGAGATTAGGTCAGCCAACATGAAACTAATCTCTCAAATCTCATCTAAAGAAGTTGTAAGAGGTATTCCTAACATTAAGTTCATCAAAGACAATGTGTGTAATGCATGTCAACTAGGAAAACAAATAAAAGGTAATTTCAAATCAAAGAATTAAATAAGCACTAATAAACTATTGCAATTGATCCAAAATATTTGGAGCAATTAATACATCAAGCTTAGGAGGTAGCAAATACACCTTTGTCATTATAGACAATTACAATCATGAGTTCTTGGGGTGTTAAAAGAGTTGTAAAAGTGAGAAGAGTCCTCCTCCTCCCTCACTTAGCTTTGTAATCATCCAAGAAAGAGGAGTGAGACTTGTAAGGGTTATCTCATAAACCTATGAAAATGAGAAAGCGCTGTAAAGAGGGGGTTGGTCTTCACCTATTGAAGGAGGACCATTAGTGGATGCTAGTGACCTCGACGGAAGAGGAATCGGAAGTCGATGTAGGTCATAATGACGACACCACTATAAATTCTGATGTGTTCTTTGTTAGGAAAGGGGTCGACACTAAGAGGGGGTGTGAATTAGTGCAGCGGTAAAATAATGCCTGTTTAAAACTTTGTTTCGACTCAATCTGTTTCCGACGAAAAATCATTTCGTAAAGATAATAACTTTGAAAGCATACATAAGAGAGTAGTGGATGTAAAGAGAAAGTAAGGAGGTTTGCAGTTAAAGTAAATTGTAAGAAGTAAATGCAAACTAGATTTTAGAGTGGTTCGGTCATCATGACCTACATCCACTTTGTCGATTCCTCTTCCGTCGAGGCCACCAGCATCCACTATCGGTCGTCCTTTAATAGGTGAAGATCAACCTCCTTCTTACACCCCTCTTCTCCTTTTACCGAGTTTAGGAGACAACCCTTACAAGCACTAACTCCTCTCTTAAACTATTCTAACACTTCGACTAGAAGAGGAGGATTCTCATAAGAGATTACAATAGTGTTTTTCCCTCTTTAAATTCTCTATGCTTGTGTATGTTAACTAGGGATGAGAGGGGTATTTATAGGCTTTAAGTTGATTCAAACTTAGAGCCTAAAAATATCTCATCTCGGGTTTCCTGGGTTTGGGCGGTGCCACCACTTGTGTTGGGTGGTACCACCGCTAGTGCCAATCTGACACTAACACTGCGCTGGGTGGTACCATCACCTAGTCTAGCAGTACCATCGCCTGAAAACCTGCCACTAGGCGGTACCACTATCCAGACTGGTGGTACTACCGCTTGTCACCCTACCAAGGGTGATACCACTGTCCAGACTAGTGGTACCATCGCCTGACACAGTCTCGAAGATTATACCACGACGGTGCTGCCTCTTGGATTATTGTTTGGGCCTTTCATTCGGCCCAAAATAGTCCTTACATGTGCCAAACTGGCCCCTAATTGGGTTGGCCCAAATCCAAACTCAATTACATGCTAGCTACGAAATCTAAGACAAACTTAAGCTAAACAAGTTCGTAAGTCTTGGTTTCTTCCAGCGAGCTTCCGATGATCTTCCGGCGAACTTCCGACGTTCTCTTGGCAATGTTCCAGCGGACTATTGGCAAGCTCCTGGACTTCATGACGATCTTCTTGGTGAGTTCCGAAGAGCTTCTCTGGCAAGCTTCGAGACTTCTCAGTTGTTTTTGACTGAACTTTCGACGAATGTCCAGACTTTCGACGAACTCATGAACTCCCAATGAAATCGCGTCCTTATCTCTGGGACTTCATTTTGCTTCATGCCTTGCTATCGTAGTTAATCTTGCACATATGAAACACACTTCGATCTAGATAATTAATACTAAGCATTAATCATGTTGTCCGGCATGTCATTGGTCCCTTGACACTTCGTCCGATTCTTCGGCGCATCGTTCTCTCTTGCGGCCTATTGCCCAATCGGCCAATTGACTCAACAACTCCGATATCATTGGTGTTGTATCCGTTCTTCTTGGCCCGATGCCCGAATCCATGGCCCGAAACCTTCTGTCGATACGTCGACCGATCTTTCAGCCCGACATCCAATCTTCCAACATGTTTTCCTTTGGCTCAACATGATTCTTCCTGCTTTAATTGTCTCATCCTGATCGAAGCATCCTGCATCACTTAAAACATAGATCAAATCATAAATAGTATCAATTGGTTTCATCATCAAAATATGAGATTCAACAATCTCCCCATTTTTTATGATGACAACCAATTGATGATAGAGTTAACCCTAACTCCCCCTATCAATATATGTCATATTGATAGAACCTTGATTTCAAGTTGAATTCAAGTTATTACAAATTTTATCATGAATATTTGTAACACGTCATCATGCATAACATGATCATACTTCTCCCTCTTTGTCATCAACAAAAAGGAGAAGTGTAATTCTTATGTGTTTGAGACATAATTTCAACACATTCCATAATTAACATAATCTCCAGTTTTATCATCATGTAATTTTGCTACAATCATAGATATGCAAGGTAGTAAGATAGCGAGTTCTACAATATACAAGCTAGCAAATTTTACAACATTTTAGAACATAAAACTAGCAGTTTTGAGATGTTCAAGAAAGCAACTCTTGCTTCTTGAAATATGAAAATTTGTCAATTTTGCTAGATGTACAAATTAGCATGTTTTGCTTCTTGAGATAAGTAAGATAGTGATGTTTAAGATAGCAAGCTCTTTTTTCTCTTTTGAGAAGTGTCATTTTTGCTTTATTTACAAAGTGCAAGCTAACAAAATTTTACAAGATGAGCTAGCAATATTTCTCCCCCTTTGTCAATGTCAAAAAGAAGGGAAGAATACAATGTTATAATTCTTTTTCCCTTTATGTCAATTTCTAAATCATGACAAAGGTAAGTAATCATTCTTATTTCAAAATGCCATAATTGAGATAAACCTTGAATTCGAATCAAAGCAATCATGATTCATATCATATGCAATACATCACATTCATCATCATAATTTAAAAGCATAAGCATTGTATGCATAATACCAAATCATCATGTATATTTTCAAAATGTAAAATCATCATTACATGCATGATTCCAAAAAATCATTCATAATTACATCAATATTAGCATAGCAATAAATCATAGTATTTCAAATCATGATGGTATTAATTTGTCAAATTGCATCCTATCATGATCATAACTTTTCCCTCTTTTATCATTGTAAACAAAAAAGAATAAAGGAAGAACATAATAGTGTAAAATATTTCAATCATTTCAACGCATTCGTGCCATAAATACAAAGAAATCATGTCATCAAAGATAAGACCACTTAAATACTAAAAGACATAATTCATATAGTTAATCTCTTCTTTAAATAAAATACCAAGAAGAATCGTAGGAGAATGATTAATGAAAAATCTTGATTCATAATAAATCTTAATTTGTAAATATCAAGGAATCAAGATCAGGATAAAAATTTATTCAAATTTAAGTCATCAAAATTATTTTTAAAGTCCAAGAGATTCATAAAAATGATACAAATGGATTCATCAAAATCAATAAGATAGAGAAAAATAATTTTCAAGAAATTTTTTTTTCTCTTTTTAGTTGTTTCAATTCATATGATTTTATTTCATTTATGCCAAATAAAAACATGTATCATGTTTAAAACCGAAAGTGCAAGATTTATTACAACAAAAATCAATAAGCCACTTTCATTATGGTAAAAATCGATAATCCATAAATCGTAAGATTCATCATGCATAATTTCGAATTGTAAACTCATTGAGCATGATATCAAATCATCATTACATTATTTCATCAAGCATGATTTCATAAGGCATTTTGAATCAAAATTATTTTGTTTGTTTATCATATTACATATAATTTTTATAATTATTTTCAAAATTACTAACATGATCCCAATTTTTTAGCATTTTCATTACATTATTAAACATACAATTTTTAAGAAAAAAATTAAACTAAATTAAAAATAACTCATGAAAAAATATCATGTAATTTCCAAATAAATTAAAGGTATTTTGATTACTTCATTGTCAAAAGCCGTTAAGGCGTAGTTTGTCATCTGGCCTTTGTTGATTTTCTCCTCGTCTTCGGAGGAGCTCAATTCATCCCAAAAAGCTTCTTTCTTCTTGTGTTCATAGCAAGTAGTTGCATGCTTTTTAAGTTTATTTTTGTTCTTTAACTCTTATTTCATGAACCTTTTAAATTTCATAGTGAGGAGTTCATGTTCACCATCACTTGAGCTTATGCTCAAGTGGTCTTTGGTTATTCTTTGTCCAAAATCCTTTCTGTTCTTTGGAAGGTTATTCTTGAGTTCTTCACATGCATTGCACATCAATTCATAGGTCATCAAAGACCCTATAAGTTCTTCGGGTGGAAAACGGTTCAAATCCTTGGCCTCTTGTATGGCCGTTACTTTAGAGTCCCAAGTTTTAGAAAGTGATCGTAAAATCTTGTTTACAAGTTCAAAATCCAAAAAACTTCTACCAAGTGTTTTTAAACCATTGACGACATTCATAAAACGGGTGTACATGTTAATAACGGTTTCGTTTGGTTTCATTCGAAAAAGTTTAAAATCATGCAATAAAAGATTGACTTTAGACTCTTTAACTCTATTCGTGCTTTCGTGTGTGATTTCGAGAATGTGCCATATATCGAAAGCCATTTCGTAAGAAGAGACCCGATTAAACTCAGTTTATCTAAAGCGCAAAATAAGACATTCATTGCCTTTGCATTTAGAGAAAAAGTCTTCTTCTCCAAATCATTCCAATGGTTCATTGGAAAAGAAGACCGTCGAAAACCATTTTCAATAATATTCCATAAATTTAAATCCAAGGAAAGCGAGAAAACTCTTATTCAAGTTTTCCAATATGTGTAGTTCGTCCCATTGAACAAGGGTGGACGAATGAGAGAGTGACCCTCTTGAAAATCGAAAAGAGTCATTTCTATTTGGGTGTTAAACTAAATATGAAAAATGAGGCTCTAATACCAACTATTAGGAAAGGGATCGGCACTAAGAGGGGGGATGAATTAGTGCAGCGGTAAAATAATGTCGATTTAAAACTTCATTTCGATTAAATCGGTTTCCGACAAAAAATTGTTTCATAAAGATAATAACTTTGAAAGTGTATATAAGAGAGTAGTGGATGTAAAGAGCAAGTAAGGAGGTTTGCAATTAAAGTAAATTACAAGAAGTAACTATAAACCAGATTTTAGAGTGGTTCGGTCGTCATGACCTACATCTACTTCGCTGATTCCTCTTCCGTCGAGGCCACCGACATCCATTATCGATCTTCCTTTAATAGGCGAAGATCAACTTCCTTCTTACACCCCTCTTATCCTTTTACCGAGTTTAGGAGACAACTTTACAAGCACTCACTCCTCTCTCAAACTATTCTAACACTTAGACTAGAAGAGGAGGATTCTCACAAGAGATTACAATAGCATTTTTCCCTCTTTAAATTCTCTGTGCTTGTGTAAGTTAATTAAGGATGAGAGGGGTATTTATAGGCTTCAAGTTGATTCAAACTTGGAGCCTAAAAACATCTTATCCCGGGTTTCCTAGGTCTGGGCAGTACCACCGCTTATGCTAGGCAGTACCACCACTAATGTCAGTCGGACACTAACACTACACTAGGCAGTACTACCGCCCAGTCTGGCGGTACCACTATTAGGATCAAGAGCACTAAGAGGGGGGGGTGAATTAGTGCAGCGGAAAACCTTCTGCGATTAAAATCGAAACCTGCGTTCGTTCGATAGAAGTGATTTTGGTAAGAAAGCCGATTTGTAAATCACTTCAACTTTTGACTAGGAGAGATGCAGAAAAGATATGAATGCAGTTTGCAGTTATGATGGAAATCAGAATATAAGTGCAAACTGAAATACGACGTTCGTACGATAAAAGCGATTTCGGTATAAAAGCTGATTCGTAAACCACTTTAACTTGAAATAAGGCGAGATGCAGTTAAAGCAAAGATATAAAGGCAGTTTGCAATTATAATGGAAATCAGAACGTAAGCGCAAACTGAAATACGACGTTCGTACGATAAAATTGATTTGCGTCTTAAACCTCGATTCGGAAAGCACTGAACTTTGAAACACGTTCATAAAAACACAGAAGGCAGTAAGCTATTGAGGAGGTTTTCAATAAAGATAAGATGCTCAAAGTAAATGCAAACCGAGATTTAGAGTGGTTCGGTCAATCTTGACCTACTCCACTTTTGGCTTCCTTCACTAACGAGGTCACCGACGTCAACTAGAGGCCTTCCTTCAATAGGCGAAGGCCAACCACCTTTTTACAGTTTCACTCCTTTTGATGGGCTTAGGAGACAACCCTTACAGAATTTTCTCTCCTCTCTTTACAACTCAGAACATGGAAGAAAAGAGGGAGAAGAACTTTTGTCCTTTACAACAATTTTGAACTCTAAGAATCATAGAAAAAGAACAAGATTTCGGTGTAAGTTCATGCCCTTTCAGTGCTGAATGGATGGGGTATTTATAGGCCCCAACCCAGTTCAAATTTGGAGCTCAAAACTGTCAATTCCCGGAATTCTGGGATCAGGCGGTTGCACCTCCTGACTGGTGCGGTTGCACCGCCTGGCAGAGCTCGAAGACTGAGCCTCTGGGCGGTGCCACCTCCTGTCAGGGGCGGTTGCACCTCCTGCCAGAGCTCGAAGACCGAGCTCAGGCGGTTGCACCTCCTGACTGAGGCAGTTGCACCGCCTGGCAGAGTTCGAAGTCCGAGCTCAAGCGGTGCCACCTCCTGTCGGGGAGGTTGCACCGCCCAGTCTCGCTCGGAGACTGAGCCTAGGTGGTGCAACCACCTAGCTGGAGTGGTTGCACCTCCCAGTCTCGCTCGGAGACTGAGCCCAGGCGGTGCAACCTCCTGCCTTGGGCGGTTCAACCGCCTGGCAGAAATCAGGGTTCGAATGGGTTGATCCATTCGGCCCAATTTGGGTTTTTCAGGGGCCCAATTGCCCCAAGATTAAGTTAATGGGATCACCTCCCATTTCCAACTTAATCATTGTGCTAACTACGATATTCCCTAAGACATTTACTGCAACTTGCTCCGACGCGTCAATCGCTTCTTCCGGCGAGCTTCCGGCAAACTTCCGTCGATCATCCGATAAACCCTCGGTGATGCTCCTGCCGACTTCCGGCAAACTCTTGGACTTGCGACAATTCACTTGGCGAGTTCCGATGAGCTTCTTTGGTAAGCTTATGGACTTCTCGGATTTGTTCCCGCAGAACCTCCGACGATTGTCCGAACTTCCGTCGAACTCTCGAACTCCCAACGTGATCATTGTCTTGACTCCGACGCAACTCCTACTGCATGTCTTACTTTCATCGTAGTTAATCCTGGACACTTATCTCAGCATATAGATTAGATAACAAATGATAATTGACTTCATTATCAAAATCCGAGATTCAACAATCTCCCCCTTTTTGATGATGACAATCAATTGATAATGGAGTTAACCTTAACTCCCCTGTCTATATGCCATACTTGAGATAAGTCATTCTTGAATTCAAAACCTAAGAATTCAAGAGACATATTGATAAGTTAGAATCATTTGAACTTATCAATACTCCCATCATGATGTATCTCTCTGAAGATGATGTCAAGGCTTGACATTCATTTTCAAAATTTTCATAACAAGTTTGAATGATGGTAATAGTAGCAATTCATCATATTGTAAGATATCAACATGTAAAACTGCGAAGTAAGATTTTGATATCATTACATGATGTACATATTCCAAATATTTTAGCAAGTATTGCATTTCATCATATGGTAAGATATCAACTCGTAGAATTACGATGCAAGTTTTTTGTTTGATATCTTGACGTGATACAAACAAGGTATAATGCAAATTAATCATATCATCTGTTCATATATCTCTTGGTGATGCAAGTATGGCATAATCATAGCATAAGTGTTTATAGCATCAATTCATATATTTCTCCCCCTTTGTCATCATCAAAAAGCATGGTAGTTGTGATACCAGGAGAACAATATAAGCAAATTTTGAGCATAAGTGTGATAATTGTTCATGCCTTTACGGGGTTCATGTTATTTTCCAATAGTAAGTGATAGGAAATCAAGCATATAAAGGAAGACATGATACGTAGATTGCTTTGAATACTTCTTTGTTATAATCTTTTTGCATGAAGGAGGAAAGCCAGCTATTTGTGAGTTTACTTTGAGTCAAGATATGTGTGTGAAATAGCTTTTTGCAAGTAAAAATACTATCATCCATATTTCAAGATGGAATTTATAAGCAGGAACCATTTCATCAAATCATTTCAGAAAATTATTTTTCATAAGAGTGTATGAGAAAATCCAATTTTTAGCATTCCAATTGTTAAGCGAATCCGAAAATGAAATGAACATTTTCATGCATTCGGACACGACTATGCTACAGATTTTCAAATACAATCATGAAGACAAAACATTTTTGTATTCAACACATAATTTACAACATGTTATTTAGGCATGTAATGACAATCAAGTGATTTGATCATTCAATAAAGTCCGAAAAATAATTTTAACTAGTTTATGTATTCGGACACATCAACATTCCTAATTCTCTTCTTATGAAATCAAATTGCTCTTCACTTAGAGGTTTTGTAAAAATATCAACTAGTTGATATTTAGTATCAATGAACTCTATGATTACGTCATGATTAGTAACATATCTCGTATAAAGTGATGTCTAATATCAATATGTTTTGTTCTTGAGTATTGTATAGGATTCTTTGTTAAGCATATTGCACTTGTGTTATCACATTTAATGGGAATATTTTTAAGATGAACTTTATAATCTTCTAAGGTGATTTTCATCCATACAACTTGTGCACAACATGCACTTGCTGTAATATATTCAGCTTCGGTTGTTGATAGTGCAACCGAGTTTTGTTTCTTAGATGACTAGGAAATAAGGGCATGTCCTAAAAATTGATATGTTCCTGATGTGCTTTTTCTATCTTGTCTACAGCCAGCAAAGTATGCATCAGCATAAGCAATTAACTCAAGATTCTTTGATTTTGGGTACCATAATCCTAGATTTATCGTTCCATTAAGATATCTAAGTATTCTTTTAACTGCTTTGAGATGAGATATCTTAGGGTTTGATTGGAATCTAGCACAAAGTCCTACACTGAACATGATGTCTGGTCTAGTTGCAGTGAGGTAAAGTAAACTTCCTATCATACCCATATAAGTTTTTTGATCGAAGCTTTCTCCACTTTCATCAATTTCTAACTTAGTGGAGGTGCTCATTAGAGTGTTAATAGCCTTTGAGTTATTCATATTAAACTTTTTTAGTAAATTCATAGCATATTTAGTTTGACTAATAAAGATGTCATTGCTTAGTTGTTTTATTTGTAAGCCTAAGAAGAATGTTAATTCTCCCATTAAACTCATTTCGAATTCAAGACTCATAGTTTTAGCAATTCACAAAGAGATTCATTCGTGGAACCAAAGATAATATCGTCAACATAAATCTGAACAATGAGAAAATTATTTTCAAAATTCTTGATGAATAATATAGTATCAACCTTGCCTTTTGTGAAATCATTTTCAATAAGAAAAGAACTAAGTCTCTCATACCAAGCCCTCGGGGCTTGTTTTAAACCATAGAGAGCTTTGGTTAATCTAAACACATGATTAGGGAGGCTATTATTTTTAAATCCAGGAGGTTGTTCAACATAGACTTCTTCGGAAATAAAGCCATTAAGAAAAGCGCTTTTAACATCCATTTGAAACAACTTAAAATTATTACTACTAGCGTAGGCAAGGAGCATCCTTATGGCTTCTAATCGAGCCACAAGAGCGAAGGTTTCTTCGTAATCGATACCTTCTTCTTGGTTGAAACCTTTGGCCAGTAATCTAGCCTTGTTTCTAACCACGATACCATTTTCATCTTGCTTTTTTCTAAAGACCCATTTAGTACCAATAACTAAATGGCCATTTGGCCTAGGAACAAGCTTCCACACCTCATTTCTCTCAAATTGATTCAATTCATATTGCATTGCGATAATCCATGAATCATCTTTCATGGCTTCATCAACACATTTGGGTTCAATTTGGGAGAGAAAAGCGGCGTTCGCATAAATTTTTTAAGAGAAGATCGTGTTTGAACCCCCTTTGATGTGTCTCCTAAGATTAGCTCCTTAGGATGAGCATTTACATACTTCCAATCCTTGGGTAAGGATGTTTCGGAAGTGGATGCATCCAAGTTGCTAGTTGGAGACGGGGTTTCATTTAAATTCAAGGAATCAAAATTAACATCATCATCAAAATCATTTTTCTTGATTTCGGAAATCTCATTGAAAACAACATGAATGGATTCTTCAATAATTAAGGTTCTTTTATTGAAGATACGAAAAGCTTTAGAAACCGAAGAATAACCAAGAAAGATTTCTTCATCGGATTTAGCATCAAATTTTCCTAAGTTATCCTTTTCATTCAAGATAAAACACTTACACTCAAAGACTTTAAAATATGAAACGTTGGGTTTTTTGTTGTTCTATAACTCATAAGGAGTTTTGGTGAGTAAGGGTCTTACCAGAACTCTATTCAATATATAGCATGTGTTGAATCTCGTATTTTGATGATGAAACTACTTGATATATGTTTATGATTTAATATGCGTTTTGAGTGACGCAGGGTGCTTCGATCAGGATGAGACAATTAAAGCAGGAAAATCATGTTGTGCCGAAGGAACATGTCAGAAGATTGGACGTCGGGCCGGTGGATCGGTCGACGTATCGACAGAAGGCTTCGGGCCGTGGACTCGGGCATCGGGCCAAGAAGAGCGGGTATTGTGCCAAGGATATCGGAGTTGCGGAGTCAACTGGCCGATTGGGCAATAGGCTGCAGGAAAGGACGATGCGCCGAAGAATCGGACGAAGCGTCGAGGGACCAATGACATGCCGGACAACTTGGTTAATTGCTTAGGATTAATTGTCTCGATCGAAGTTTTGTTTTAATTGTGCAGGATTAACTATGATAACGATGAAGACATAAAGCGAAACAAAGTGTCGGAGTCAAGCGCGAAGGATTTGTTGCGAGTTCGAGAGTTCGACGGAAGTCCGAAGGTTCGTTGGGAGTTCGCGGAGCTCACCGAGAAAGATCGGAGCTTGCCGAAGAAGCTCGTTGGAACTCGCTAAGAACAAATCATGAAGTCTAGGAGCTTGCCGGGAGTCCGCAGAATGGTTTCCGAGAGTTCATCGGAAGACCGTCGGAAGTTTGCCGAAAGCTCGCCAGAAGAAGTCTTGACTTGCGGACTTTGTAATAGCTTATAAAATGTCTTTAAAATCATAGTTAGCACGTTAATTAGGGTTAGGATTAGGTGTTAATCCTATAACCCAAGTAGGGGTCAATTAGGCCCAAGTTCGGACTGGTTTGGGCCAAGTTTGGAGCCAAACCAAGTGAGCTGAAATAGTGAAAGAGGTGGCACCGCCCCAGCCAAGAGGTAGCACCGCCCAGGCTAAGTCTTCCAACGAGGCTGGGAGGTGCAACCGCCCCAGCCGGGAGGTGGCACCGCCTGAGCTCAGTCTTCGAGCAAGACTGGGCGGTGCAACCTCCCTGACAGAGAGGTGGCACCGCCTGAGCTCAGTCTTCGAGCTCTGGCAGAGAGGTGCAACCGCCTCTGTCAAGAGGTGGCACCGCCTGAGCTCAGTCTTCGAGCTCTGCCAGGCGGTGCAACCTCTCCAGTCAGGAGGTGCAACCGCCTGATCCCGGAATTCCGGGATTTGATCGTTTTGAGCTCCAAATTTGAATTGGGTTGGGGCCTATAAATACCCCACCCATTCAGCACTGAGATAGCAAGAACTCAAGCCGAAATCTTGATCTTTTCAGTGGTTCTTAGAGCTCAAAACTGCTAGTTTTCCTCCTCCTTCTGTTCTTCAAGTTTGAGTTATAAAGAGAGGAGAGAAAACATTTGTAAGGGTTGTCTCCTGAGCCCGTCAAAAGGAGTGAATCTGTAAGAGGGTAGTTGGCCTTCGCCTATTGAAGGAAGGCCCCTAGTTGACGTCGGCGACCTCGTCGGTGGAGGAAGCCAAAAGTGGAGTAGGTCAAGGCTGACCGAACCACTCTAAAATTTCTGGTTTGCGTTTATTTTTGAGCACTTTATCATTACTGCAAACCTCCTTCATTACTACTGCTCTCTGCGCTTTCACGAACAAGTTCTAAGTGTTGTTCTTCCGAATCTGCATTCAGACGTAAAGTCGTGTTTTAGTACATTACAGTTTACGTTTACGTTTTGATTCTGCAGAACTGTCCTCTGTGCTTTTGCAAACGAGTTTCTTTGCAGTTTACACTTACAGTTTGATTCTATTTATAACTGCAAACTGTCTTCTGCAATTTTACGAACGAGTTTCAACATTTAGACGTAAAACTGCATTTAGACGTAAATCGGCTTTCCTCGCACAATCGTCAGATTTCAGTTTACGTTTACGTCTTGATTTCAACTGCATACTGCCCTCTGCGAATATACAAACGAGTTTCAAAGTTCAGACGTAAATCTGCGTCTAAGACGTAAATCTGCGTGTAAGACGTAAATCTGCGTTTAGACGTAAATCTGCGTTTAGACGCAAATCTGCGTTTAGACGTAAATCTGTTTTTTGCAGATTACCTTTTGAGCTGTACAACAACAGCACATTGTCTTTATACTTCTGCTCAATCTGTGCTTAGACGCAATCTGCGTTTAGACGCAATCTGCGCTTAGACGCAATCTGCGCTAAGACGCAAACTGCGCTTAGACGCAATCTGAGTTTAGACGCAATCTGCATTTAGACGCTAACTGCGTTTAGACGCTAACTGCGCTTAAACGTAAACTGCACTTAATCATAAGTAATCTTAGAATCGGTTTTTGCATCAAAATAGTCTTTGTCGAACGAACGCAGCCTTCGCTTTTTAATCGCTGAAAAATATCCGCTGCACTAATTCACCCCCCTCTTAGTGCTCTCGATCCTAACAATTGGTATCAGAGCGGGGTATTTCTCATTTCGAATTTACACCCGAGAGAAATGGCTCTTCAAGAGGGCTTTTCGATCTTTCGTCCACCGTTCTTTAACGGATTGGACTACACTTATTGGAAAACTCGAATGAGAGTTTTCTTGATTTCTCTAAATCTGGATTTATGGAATATCGTTGAAAACAGTTTTCAACTTCCCTCTAAACCGATGAACGAATGGTCGGATTTGGAGAAGAAGTATTTCTCCTTAAACGCAAAGGCTATGAATGCCTTATTTTGCGCTTTGGACAAAAATGAGTTCAATCGGGTTTCTTTGTGCGAAACGGCTTTCGATATTTGGCGCACTCTTGAAATCACGCATGAGGGAACTAGTAGAGTCAAAGACTCGAAAGTTAATATCTTACTACATGATTTCGAGCTTTTTCATATGAAACCAAGCGAAACCGTTGTTGACATGTACACCCGTTTTACGGATGTCGTCAATGGTTTAAAATCACTTGGTAAAAGCTTTTCGGATTTTGAACTCGTTAACAAAGTTTTGCGCTCACTTTCTAAAACTTTGGATTCAAAAGTAACTGCTATTCAAGAATCGAAAAACTTGAACCAATTTCCACTTGAAGAACTAATTGGTTCATTGATCACATATGAAATGACGTGCAATGCACGTGAAGAACTTGAGAACCACCTTCCAAAAAATAGGAAGGATTTGGGACATAGAACATTTGAAGACCACTCGAGCATAAGCTCAAGTGATGGTGAACTTAAACTACAAATGAAACAAAAATTAAAAAGTAAAAAGAACGGAACTACTTGCTTTGAACGCAAGAAGAAGAACAAAAACTGGGATAAATCGAGCTCCTCCGAAGACGAGGAGAAAATCAACAAAGGCGAGGTGGCAAACTACGCCTCTATGCCTTTCGACGCTAAGGTAATCAAAATGCCTTTAATTTACTTCGAAATTACATGATGTTCTTCATGATGCATTTTTCTTTTTCTTTAAATTTTCTTGAAAATTATATTTTTAATTTAATAATGTAAATGCAAAAATATGAAATGATATGGTTGCTATTACTGATAATGATATGGTTGCTATTACTGATAATGATATGGTTGCTATTACTGATGATAATATGGTTGCTATCACTGATGCTATGATTAGGTCGTACTTGCATCACTAAGAAATATATGATTGCTATCATTGCTATATGCCCTGTATCAAGATATCAAACAAAAAATTTGCATCATACGAGCTGATATCTTACCATGTGATGCAATGCTACACTTGCTAAAATATTCGAAATGCGTACATCATGCCCTGTATCAAGATATCAAACAAAATCTTGTTTCACAGTTTTACGCATTGATATCTTACCATATGATGAAATGCTACAATTGATGAACACTTGAAATGTAATCCTCTATCTTATTGATTTTTCAATAAATCTATGCTTGTCATACATGAATTTATTGAATATAATTTTGAGGATAATTTCAGATTTGACAAATGCTTGATTCGTATTTACGACATAAGATACACTTTAAATATGAATCATGCATTAATCATGTTAAATGCTTCAATAATTTTCTATCTCTAGAGTTCTCGATTTTGATAAAATACAAGTGATAAATTCATTTATGATATCTTGTAAATCACTTGAATTATGAATGAGTTTTTTTTTATAATGTGTTAAAAGAATCACTTAAAAAGAAAATGCTTTTCCCATCTTATCGAGATTAATGATTTCATAATATTGTGTGAATCTCGAAATTGATTTTGATGAAATAGTAATAACGTTATTCATGTTATGAATCTCAAAAATGATAATATGCTTCATGTGATAATATGAATACACGAAACACTTATGATATGATTTTTATACAATTCCGTGTATTCATAAAATATTTATCTCCTCATCCAATAACTTTTCTTGATATTCCTTATGAGATGAAATGAAATAATGCATGAAATACAAATGAGGAGTTATTGATCATGCATGGTAGAATATAATTTGACAAAATTGATACCATCATGATATGAAACATTTATGATTTGCAATTATGCATGCAATACTTGTGCTTTCTAATTATGATGTGATGTGTTGCATATGATGTAAATCATGATTTAAAATGCTATGAGTGCTAAGTTACACACTTTGAGAAGAAATTGCTATATTGAAACATTAATGTAATTATGAATGGTGATATGAAATTATGCATGTAATACTTCAACCTATGATAACGATGCATGCAATGATAAAATATTCATAATGAAAAATTGTCTTCATAACTTGATTATTCATCCTTTGTCATGATTTTGAAATCATTGTAAAAGGAAAAAGAACTACAAAACTGTATTCTTCCTTTCTTTTTGACAATGACAAAGGGGGAGATAGCTAGCTTGCACAAGTCAAGAAGATGCAAAAACTTGATTGCTAGCTTGCCTATCTTAAGTAGCAAAGATTGCTAACTTGCTTATTTCAAGAAGCAAAAGTTGTCTTCTTGAACATCACCATCTTGAATATCTCAAGAAGCAAGACTTGCAACCTGCACATTACAATAGGAAGCAATAATCATGAGCCTACACAAGAAAGTTATCTTGCATTTGCTTTCGAAGTTTTTGCTAGCTTGTATATTGCGAAACTTGTATATCGTAAAAATTGCTAGCTTGTAGTCTAAAGAGAAGCGAAAAGTTGCTATCTCAAAAGAAGCATATGTGCTATCTTGCCTATCTCAAGAGGCAAAAATGCTAACTTGCACATCTAGCAAAACTTGACATATTTGCATATTTCAAGAAGCAAGAGTTGCCTTCTTGAACATCTCTAATTTGCTAGCTTGCATGATATAGAACTTGCTATCTTGAACATCTCTAATTTTCATACCAAGTGCTATCTTGTATACTGTAAAACTTGCATATCTAAAACTTGATAGCTTGAATGTTTTAAGCATGATGTAACATTTGCTAAATTTTTTGGCTTCAAAACTGCATGATGATAAAACTTGATATTATGTTTTTCATGCAATGAGTTGAACCAATATCACAAACACTTGATTGTGATACTTCTCCTTTTTGTTGATGACAAAGGGGGAGAAGTATGTTGATGACATGACATGTGATGCATAAGTTTATGCATATGTTCATGTTGACGTGTTGCAAGTATTCATGATGAATATTGCAATGACTTGAATTCAGTTTGAATTCAAGGTTCTATCAATATGGCATATTGATAGGGGGAGTTTGTTTAAACTCTGGGAGTTAAGGTTAACTCCGATTATGATGACATGTTGCTTAGATTTTTGAATCTAAGAGTTTCTATCAATAAGGTATATTGATAGGGGGAGTTTGTTTAAACTTCGGGAGTTAAGTTTAACTCCGTCATCAAGTAGTTGTCATCATTAAAAAGGGGGAGATTGTTGAATCTCGTATTTTGATGATGAAACTACTTGATATATGTTTATGATTTAATATGCGTTTTGAGTGACGCAGGGTGCTTCGATCAGGATGAGACAATTAAAGCAGGAAAATCATGTTGTGCCGAAGGAACATGTCAGAAGATTGGACGTCGGGCCGGTGGATCGGTCGACGTATCGACAGAAGGCTTCGGGCCGTGGACTCGGGCATCGGGCCAAGAAGAGCGGGTATTGTGCCAAGGATATCGGAGTTGCGGAGTCAACTGGCCGATTGGGCAATAGGCTGCAGGAAAGGACGATGCGCCGAAGAATCGGACGAAGCGTCGAGGGACCAATGACATGCCGGACAACTTGGTTAATTGCTTAGGATTAATTGTCTCGATCGAAGTTTTGTTTTAATTGTGCAGGATTAACTATGATAACGATGAAGACATAAAGCGAAACAAAGTGTCGGAGTCAAGCGCGAAGGATTTGTTGCGAGTTCGAGAGTTCGACGGAAGTCCGAAGGTTCGTTGGGAGTTCGCGGAGCTCGCCGAGAAAGATCGGAGCTTGCCGAAGAAGCTCGTTGGAACTCGCTAAGAACAAATCATGAAGTCTAGGAGCTTGCCGGGAGTCCGCAGAATGGTTTCCGAGAGTTCATCGGAAGACCGTCGGAAGTTTGCCGAAAGCTCGCCAGAAGAAGTCTTGACTTGCGGACTTTGTAATAGCTTATAAAATGTCTTTAAAATCATAGTTAGCACGTTAATTAGGGTTAGGATTAGGTGTTAATCCTATAACCCAAGTAGGGGTCAATTAGGCCCAAGTTCGGACTGGTTTGGGCCAAGTTTGGAGCCAAACCAAGTGAGCTGAAATAGTGAAAGAGGTGGCACCGCCCCAGCCAAGAGGTAGCACCGCCCAGGCTAAGTCTTCCAACGAGGCTGGGAGGTGCAACCGCCCCAGCCGGGAGGTGGCACCGCCTGAGCTCAGTCTTCGAGCAAGACTGGGCGGTGCAACCTCCCTGATAGAGAGGTGGCACCGCCTGAGCTCAGTCTTCGAGCTCTGGCAGAGAGGTGCAACCGCCTCTGTCAAGAGGTGGCACCGCCTGAGCTCAGTCTTCGAGCTCTGCCAGGCGGTGCAACCTCTCCAGTCAGGAGGTGCAACCGCCTGATCCCGGAATTCCGGGATTTGATCGTTTTGAGCTCCAAATTTGAATTGGGTTGGGGCCTATAAATACCCCACCCATTCAGCACTGAGATAGCAAGAACTCAAGCCGAAATCTTGATCTTTTCAGTGGTTCTTAGAGCTCAAAACTGCTAGTTTTCCTCCTTCTGTTCTTCAAGTTTGAGTTGTAAAGAGAGGAGAGAAAACATTTGTAAGGGTTGTCTCCTGAGCCCGTCAAAAGGAGTGAATCTGTAAGAGGGTAGTTGGCCTTCGCCTATTGAAGGAAGGCCCCTAGTTGACGTCGGCGACCTCGTCGGTGGAGGAAGCCAAAAGTGGAGTAGGTCAAGGCTGACCGAACCACTCTAAAATTTTTGGTTTGCGTTTATTTTTGAGCACTTTATCATTACTGCAAACCTCCTTCATTACTACTGCTCTCTGCGCTTTCACGAACAAGTTCTAAGTGCTGTTCTTCCGAATCTGCATTCAGACGTAAAGTCGTGTTTTAGTACATTACAGTTTACGTTTACGTTTTGATTCTGCAGAACTGTCCTCTGTGCTTTTGCAAACGAGTTTCTTTGCAGTTTACACTTACAGTTTGATTCTATTTATAACTGCAAACAGTCTTCTGCAATTTTACGAACGAGTTTCAACATTTAGACGTAAAACTGCATTTAGACGTAAATCGGCTTTCCTCGCACAATCGTCAGATTTCAGTTTACGTTTACGTCTTGATTTCAACTGCATACTGCCCTCTGCGAATATACAAACGAGTTTCAAAGTTCAGACGTAAATCTGCGTCTAAGACGTAAATCTGCGTGTAAGACGTAAATCTGCGTTTAGACGTAAATCTGCGTTTAGACGCAAATCTGCGTTTAGACGTAAATCTGTTTTTTGCAGATTACCTTTTGAGCTGTACAACAACAGCACATTGTCTTTATACTTCTGCTCAATCTGTGCTTAGACGCAATCTGCGTTTAGACGCAATCTGCGCTTAGACGCAATCTGCGCTAAGACGCAAACTGCGCTTAGACGCAATCTAAGTTTAGACGCAATCTGCATTTAGACGCTAACTGCGTTTAGACGCTAACTGCGCTTAAACGTAAACTGCACTTAATCATAAGTAATCTTAGAATCGGTTTTTGCATCAAAATAGTCTTTGTCGAACGAACGCAGCCTTCGCTTTTTAATCGCTGAAAAATATCCGCTGCACTAATTCACCCCCCTCTTAGTGCTCTCGATCCTAACAATTGGTATCAGAGCGGGGTATTTCTCATTTCGGATTTACACCCGAGAGAAATGGCTCTTCAAGAGGGCTTTTCGATCTTTCGTCCACCGTTCTTTAACGGATTGGACTACACTTATTGGAAAACTCGAATGAGAGTTTTCTTGATTTCTCTAAATCTGGATTTATGGAATATCGTTGAAAACAATTTTCAAAGTTCAGACGTAAATCTGCGTCTAAGACGTAAATCTACGTGTAAGACGTAAATCTGCGTTTAGACGTAAATCTGCGTTTAGACGCAAATCTGCGTTTAGACGTAAATCTGTTTTTTGCAGATTACCTTTTGAGCTGTACAACAACAGCACATTGTCTTTATACTTCTGCTCAATCTGTGCTTAGACGCAATCTGCGTTTAGACGCAATCTGCGCTTAGACGCAATCTGCGCTAAGACGCAAACTGCGCTTAGACGCAATCTGAGTTTAGACGCAATCTGCATTTAGACGCTAACTGCGTTTAGACGCTAACTGCGCTTAAACGTAAACTGCACTTAATCATAAGTAATCTTAGAATCGGTTTTTGCATCAAAATAGTCTTTGTCGAACGAACGCAGCCTTCGCTTTTTAATCGCTGAAAAATATCCGCTGCACTAATTCACCCCCCCCCTCTTAGTGGTCTCGATCCTAACAGCATGCGGTGTTTACGGCTTCGGCCCAAAAATATTTGGGTAGGCTATGTTCATTCAACATGGTTTTTGCCATTTCTTGTAAATTTCGATTTTTTCTTTCTACTACTCCATTTTGTTGAGGATTTCTTGGAGTAGAGAAATTATGGTTGCATCCATTGAGTTCACAAAATTCTTGGAAATCATGGTTTTGAAATTCTCCACCGTGATCACTTCTAATTGACGAAATCATAGACCCCTTCTCATTTTGAACAAGTTTACAAAACTTGGTAAAATATCTAAAGCATTCATTTTTCTGTTTTAAGAAGTATACATCATAACATTTTGCTTGCTAATGACTTGGTCAAAGATTTGCATTCAAAAGCAAGAGGGACAAAAATCTGTTTTAAAGCTGATTTATGGAAAGCCTTTGATTCAGTTAATAGGAAATTTATCTATAAGATGCTCCTCGATATGAACTTCCCACGGCAATGGGTTAATTGGATTCAATCTTGCTTGAAAACTCCAAAGTTTTCGTTACTCTTTAATGGCTCACCTATTGATTTTTTTGGGAGCATGAATGGCATCCGACAAGGTGATCCACTCTCTCCGTATCTCTTTACTATGGCGATGGACGGACTTAGTTGTATGTTGGAACACGCAGTCTTAAATGGCAGCATTAAGGTACCCATTGATGTACAGATTGATTCGAACAAGTCCATATGGATCAATTGTAAGGGCCTAGAGGTGCTTATTTGATTCTTAGATTTGAAACTACCCTTAATTTGTTTACCTAATTGGCAAGCATCACATACATTATCTTTGATGAACTTGATATGAGGAATTCCTCTTACAAGTTCTTTAGATGATATTTGAGTGATTAGTTTCATGCTAGCATGACCTAATCTTCTATGCCATAGCCAAGCATCCTCATTCAAAACTTTTTTTTGGTAAGTAAAAGTAAATTGATTATATGTAAAGTTTCTACAAATAGCTTTATCTATACAAGTCATAGACAAAACCAAGTAACTCATAGAGTGCGAATGCGATAGTTATGACTACACATGCTGTAGACTATAACTCCTAATTATAGTCTCAAAACGGAGCACTTTACCCAAAGAGAAAAAGATATTTTTATCAAATTTAATTTTGCTATTAGCTAAAGATCTTGGGAATGATGCCAAATTATGTACCCATAGGTAGTTTTGATATATCTGGATAAACATTTTCTATATTGACTATAATTAGGAGTTATAGTCTACAGCATGTTTAGTCATAACTATTGCATTCGCACTCTATGAGTTACTTGGCTTTGTCTATGACTTGTATAGATAAAGCTATTTATAGAAACTTTACACATAATCAATTTACTTTTACTTACCAAAAAAAAATGTATTCGGACATGGTTTTGCTATAGATTTTCAAATTCAATCATAAAGATAAAACATGCTCATGATCATGAAAATTTTTGTATCCAAAACACATAATTTCCAACATGTTATTAAGGCATGTAATAGTGTAAAATCATCATGGTAATTAAATGATTTGATCTTTAAATCAAGAAAGTCCGAAAAATAATCTTAACAAGTTCATACATTCGGGCATATTTTTACCATATGTTTTTCAAATACACTCATGAAAATAACACATGCTTATCATCATGTATAACTTAAAATCTCATGCATAAAATTGTCAATCATGGTATCAAAATATTTAATATTACATCATTATGCATTTCTTCAAATCAAACATGATTTTATTTAATCAAAATCAAGAAATAACAATGGAAATCAACGTGTTACACATTATTACATCTTAACCACATATAGCATGATTTCATATTTTCAATCAAAATCATTTTGTTTGTTGATCATAAAATATGTATTTTTCATGATTATTTTCAAAATTACTAGCATGATCATAATTTTTGCATTTTTATTTGTTTTAACATATAATTTTTAAGAAAATTAATTCTATACTAAAAAAGAAAATGCATTATGAAAAACATCATGTAATTTCGAAATAAATTAAGGGGGTTTTGATTACCTCATCTAGTTCCGTTCTTTTTATTCTTCAATTCTCATTTCATTAATTTTTTAAATTTCTTAGTGAGTAGTTCTTGTTCACCATCACTTGAGCTTATGCTCGAGTGGTCTTCAAATGTTCTATGTCCCAAATCCTTCTTGTTCTTTGGAAGGTGATTTTGTTCATCGTGTTCATCATGTGCATTGTGCACCATTTCATATGTCATCAACGAACCAATTAGTTCTTCAAGTGGAAAAATATTTAAAATCTTTTGTTTCTTGTATTGTAGTTATTTTAAGATCCCACCTTTTTGGAAGGGATCTTAAGATCTTGCTTACGAGATCAAAATTCGAAAAAGATTTACCAAGAACTCTTAGATTATTGATGACATCCGTGAAACGGGTGTACATGTCGCCTATAGTCTCGCTTGGTTGCATTCGAAAAAGCTCAAAATCATGTAATAAAATATTAAAAATTTAATTAAAGCAAATAGAATCAATGTTGGGCCGAAGTGGTACACGTCAAAAGATTGGACATCGATTCGAAAGATTGGTCGATGTGATGGTAGAAGATTTCGTACCATGAGTTCGGGCATCGGGCCGAGAAGATCAGACACTATGCCAAGGAGATCGGATATTGCGGGAAGACAACATGCTGATTGGGCAATATGCCGAAGGAGAGGACGATGTGCCGAAGGGTTGGATGAAGTACTGGATGAACTAATTATTGAGAAATCTTAGGTGACGACATCACATGCGTAGCGAAAGAACATTAAAAATAAAATCTCCAATTTTTCAAAAGATATGTTTGTCATCGTGTGAAGATTGGTGTGCAAAAATCATTAAACTTAAAATTGCATATATGAAAGATTGTATTACCGAGGGAGATCGTATATCCCTGAATCCCTATAGATCTCTAGGAGAGGGTGAAAGAGGTCAAGTGTCCTCCTCTCTAGCAGTTTTCCACACAGCAAGGCTGTGACGATGCTCCTCAAAACACTAAGCCTACTATTTAAGGAGGAGAATAGGAGAGGCAACCCAAAAAGGCTCTAGCCTATGAACCATTGGTTCCATCATATTTATATAGGTCCCTTATCAACATAACCCTAATGGATTTTGTCCTATTGGGTATTGGATCTCCATCTAACTACCCAAGCCTCTTAGATTAGTAGATTTGTATCCAATAATCTCTCATTAGCACTTATTGGATCTCATCCATAGGATCTAATAATTCAGGGGTTTATTGGATATCCAATAAGATGGGGGCTCCGACGGATATCTCATATCCGAACCTCTACTCATCGCAATGCCTATCATATGTGTGTGACCCTCTAGGCCCAATATCGAGCTGGCCGTGAGTCATACCTATCAAAACTCCTTTTGGCTTAGTGAATTATTATCTCTACAATAATTCACTCGACTTATCGACTATGGATGTACTAGGCCACTACGCTATAGTCCCCAAATGATACAGGATAATCCAATCCTTTGGACCTGTCTGTCCTCAATTGCTGTGTACATATAGTCTCTCATCCATCTAATATCCTAGAAATCGTATACCGGGCATGGTGATGTCAGACTCATACTGTTTTTACTCAAGTCTCGCTCTAATCGGATTCTCCTAGAGAACTCTTTCTCTCTCAATCCGAATGACCCTGGCTAGGGATTTGTCTGAGCAAGAACACATGAGATATTCCTCTCATGACACTAAGAGTGGATGATCCTCTATCGACACTCAATAGTCCTCGTAAGGTTGGCTACCACTCCCGATGGTTGGTTGTGCTAGATTTAAAACATCTATACCTATAAGTGTGGTATCAAAGAATGGAGTACTTATACAGGACATCCTTGGTGTCTTAAGTCTATGGACCAAGTATACCACTAGAACTACGGAATCGTTGTTTGACAATAAGACATCATTAACCATCCAACATTTCGTAAGCGGATCAATCAATGAACTCATTCTCCAATAAGACCAACTGCATCCATCATATAGATAGATATATAGTATACTAGTCTATCTGGTTATCTCAATGTCCCTCTCGAGTTACCTATGACTGGGATTATTTAGGATCTATGTTTAAAGAAGAATCGGTCTCATTATTATGATCTCATCATGATCCGATTCATATTGCATAGATCTATGAACATCATAATATATTCAAGCAATAGGCAATATAAAGTGATAAAATATCAAATAATAATAACAAGCAAAAAGACTACGTGTCAAGTCACACGTGCTATCACTCACGTGATTGGCTTATAGGGCACCTATGACTAGCACCAATAGCATGTCGGATAATAAAGGATTAATACTTTATAATAATTATCTAGATTGAAGTAGTTTTAGTTCTAATTGGGTTAGTTTAGAATATAATTAGGCTAACTCAATTAGGGGCCTATTGAGCTTGAGTTGGGATTATTTTGGGCCAAGTGGAAAGACCATTTGGTCACCCAAGATTAGGTGGAACCACCTATGAGCTGAAAATATCAAGAGCACACTTTTTCAGGTTATCAAGCAGTAGTACTTCCCAAACACAATCTCTCAGACTATGTCAAGCGGTGGTACCGATAGTCTAGGTAATGTTACCTCCTAGACACAGTCTCGCAGAATATTTCAAGCGATGGTACCACCAGTCTGGGCATTGGTACCGCCTACTATCAGTGTTATAGGCAATGGTACCGCCAGTCTGGGCATTGGTACCGCCCACTGTCAATGTTGCAGGCGGTGGTACCGCCCAACACAGGCGATGGTACCACCAAGACTCGGGAAACCCGAGATGAGACCCTTTTTCACTCCATTTTTAAAGTCATTTGAGGTCTATAAATACCCTAGCTATTCCTGCATGGAGATTTAAGAATTGAGCAGAAAGAGAAAATAATTCTAAGTTAAAAAAGTTTTATAATCTCTCTAAGTTTAGTGAGTCTCTTCCTCCTAGAGTTAGAAGGTTACTAAGGGAGGAGTGAGGTCTAAAAGAAAAAGGTTTAAAGGTTCTCTCCTGCTTGTGAAAAGAAAAAAGAGTTGTAAGGGTAGTTGATCTTCGCCCGTTGAAACAAAATCGGTAGTGGAAGTCAGTGGCCTCGAGTGAAGAGGAATTGAGAGTAGATGTAGGACACAACGACCGAACCACTATAAACTCGGTGTGTAATTTTTATTCTGCTTTTCATTATAATTGCTATTACTTTCTGAGTTAATTGCTTAGTTCACTTACTCTAATTCAAGTACTATTTTCTGATATCGGTTTTCAACGAACGTAATTTTTTAAAACCGACGATTTTATTGTTAGCACTAATTCACCCCCCCCCCCCCTCCCTCTCCCCCTCTTAGTGCCATCACGGTCCTAACAACATGAACCAGTCATTGAAAGATTATAGATCTGTTCTAATATCCCCTTTGTCCTTAAATCTATCGTTCAGAGTGATCTTGTAAAACATAGAAAGAGAGGGGAAGATGAGTCTAGTTATCCTTGTAGAGATCGGCATCGCTATAACTCTCGTATCCAATAACGATGCGTCCGTAGATTAAATAAAAACTTTCTAAGCAATATCCGAAAGGTATATATCATAAATTTAAAGATATATTATTATTTTATTCTAAATTTTTTATATTATTTTTTTATAAAATAATTATATATTATGGTTTTTATGTTTAAAAAAAACACAAAAGCAATAGCTTCTTCCCGCAAAATGAAGATATTAGTTTCACAATTTTTGCATGGTTATGTTGGATGAAATGAAATGTAACGTGTCTCTTATAAACATTTTGCTTTCGGTAACAAGAACATAAAACTTGGAGTTTTTTTAATTCGGTGTTCTAAACCTAGAACAAATGATTTGTGTGGCCAACAACAATTATTTGGAAAATGCTTGGGTCATGAAACCGATAAGTATTTTGTTGTATTCTATTTGATGCAATGTTCACCAATCCTCACGTATGGCATAACTCTTACACCCAACATATTGTTACCTGGTAAAACAAACAGGATGTTTTAGGTTAGATCCAGGTGTTAAAATAGCTGCAAATTATTAAGGGAAAAAAATTGAAAATTGTGTCAAAGTATAGCCAGGTTTGGAGTCGATATAATTCTGTCAAACCTATGTGAATTGTGTCCCACCCAAGCCAATTTGATGCAGACATTAATTAGGCATCTGAGGTAGACATTAATTACATCACGGTGATACCATTTCAAGCTTATTTCTGGCCCACAGTATTCGTCTTGTTTCGTAGTTGAGGTAATTGAGGAAATTGAAGTCTTGCTTGGGTAACTGAAGCCCATGGTAACGAAAGAAAGTCGTTGAAAAGATATTATCGAAGACAAAAAGTTATTTCGATCACTCATGCTTTTATTTTAAATCAAGTATGGGTAATTGAAGCCCCGCCGTCATTAGAACTGCAATTGGATCATTAGAGGTGGTTGGATCATATATGTTTAATTTTAAAATATTTATAATATATAAATATTTTAAATTTATATTAAATAAAAATATCAAAATAAAAAATAAAGAAATGACCGGTGACAAAATGTTATTTGGTTATTCTCTCTTTAAACGGCCATAAACAGTCGATGTTTTCGGTTTTTTCATTGAATTAAATAATAAAAATTGATACTAGTGCAAAGATACTGAACCTAGGATGAGTATGACGATATATAAGACTAAAGTAATACTATTCTTATTAATTGAACTTAAAAAATTTGTAAATTTATTTTAGCTCAATAGGTAAGTACATAAACACTAGTTTTAAGCACTTATTCACAATACCCACATTTATCTATGGTGCAGATATGTGAAATCAAACTGAAATGATATGACAAGTCCAATATTTCAGAGAACTTGTCAACTTACTCCTCAGAACCACTTTTCCTGCGAACGGGAGAAGACAGGGGCAGCTGGATGAAGTCTCTGACTGATCTCAGCTCCTGTGAAGGCTGCACTCACTTCGGATGCCTTTCATCCAAAGGGTAAAAAGATGTCTTCCGGTCACTTGCATTGCAGACTCACTTCAGCCTAACTTTCTTGTTCACATGAGCTTGACATTTTTCTCACAAGCTGCGACCAGCCCACAAGAAAGAAAGAACCTAAGGGAATGTGTCCACTATCCCCTACAATAGTTAATGATACAACTGTTTTCAATTGTTCTCGCCACCTCGTTCTAATGTAAAATGCACATAGATACAGGTGTTTAATTTAATGCCTTCTAGTCAACAATGGACACGAGTAAGAAACCAAGAAAACATCCCACGAAACAAAACATGATGACAAGCAGCTACTGTCCCAAAGCAACAGCATTTGGCAACAAGATCATAAGATTACAGGACATCTTGGTAATGGAAGAAAGTAAAGAGAGAGAGAGAGCATTGATTGAGCCGCTTACGCCAATATCACTTACCACACTTTCTGCATCCTCGTGTTGGCCACCTTCGTCTTCATCTGCACTGTCCTGAGACTTCTCATAACCTGTCATTTTCTCCGTAGCCGATTCTTATATTGTCAGTGCGACAAGTTGAACAAGGTCAGTGCAAAAGGCCTCAGGAAAAGAAACAAAACGAACATTGCCATTAATCCTCCTTGTTTCTCCTTAGCTGGGAGACCATCCGATCCTCCAATGCGTCACTGCTGCTGCTTCGATTAGCTCGGCCATGGTTGCTGAAGGTTCCAGTCCCTCGTAGGTTGTTCTGATCTTCTTTATTCCTTCTCCGTCATCTCCTTTCTCACCTCTCCTGAAGCTAAAGAGAAATAAGAACGAATAGAACATGACATTCTTGGTGATGGCTCTACTTCTTCTCTCCTTTCCCATACACCACTACACGCCAACTCCAGAAAACAAAACAAAACAAAACCCAAAGCCAATAAAACGAAGAGAAAGAAGTTAAAAAAGAGACTCAGTGCACTCCTCCCTTCTCATACCCTCTTTTGCCTCGCATAACCCTACACAGTATACTGCCTCCACGATAAATGACCGGAACACCCGTCTCCTTCCAACCCACACAACATACTGACCCGAAGGGCAGTTCGGGGACTCGGAGATCAAGGAGGCGTTCTTCCGCCGGTTCTACGTATCGATAGGCGTCGTTTTGGAAAGGGAAGCTCTGTGACTGTGTCCGTCTCTCTCTCAGCAGCAGCAGCAGCCAATGCCACCTACTCGCTCGCTGCTATCCTTTTCGCCATTCATGGACGCAGCAGAGGGAGCAGTTATCGACCTCAATAAATACCGCAGCACTTTCCTTAGTATAGCGCCAATGTATGCTGTTCGTTGATCTATTCAAGAGATTACATGAAGTAAAAGCACCATACTTTTCATGATATCATTACTCATTTATCACATGTATACAACCTAATGTTGAGAGGAAGCTTCGTTAAGGCATCAGATCTGATGGTAGATCTTTGTACAGCTCCAGGCAATCTTTATGGATCGTGAGTAAAAGACCATTCAATTCAAAGGTATATATATATATATCACTCTACATATCAAAGTAAGCGAACTACAAGCGTTCTGTTCTTATTGAATAAGAGCTCCGTTTATAATCGCAACATCGGTCACTTTCCCTTGTAATAATATATTAAGCAACAATGTTGTTGGATAAAAGAAGTAATATATGTTGGAGGCACTGTAGATTATGATGCATCGCTTCTTGTGTTTGTGTTTGCTTCTTGGATTCTAGCTAGTCTCTTAACTTGATTGATTGGGTAAATTGCATTGCATGCAAAAGATGGGAAGATTGTGGAGTAAAAGCAGGAAATAGTGATCTTGCTTTTCTGCTTCTCGCTTTGCACTCCACTACCGTCACGCACATGATGAATTAGAGAGAGAGAGAGAGAGAGAGAGAGAGAGAGATCTTTGCATTGCTTTAGTTGGAGAGAATTGGCTTACACTACTTGCATTGATGGTACTACATTATACATCACGAACAGAATATAGGATGTCAAATCCATGCTTGAAAAGGCAATGATTGATGTATTTAAGATAAACAGGTGATCTAAATGAAGAAGAGCATTTCAGATGCACACCATTAAGTTAATTTCTTCAATAATGTTGAAGGATTGATTGTGTGATCACAGTAGCAACCACTATATTATTTACTATACCAAATGGTACAAACATATATAGAGAACTACTTATATAAGTGAAAATAACTTGTAGAACACTATTAAGATTGAGTTATTTGTTGTTCATAGTGACAAATCCAAACTTCACACTTCTGCGTTGGATAAAGAAATATGTGATAACATGATCAAGTTACAAAACTTAATCGGGAGGCATTAAGACTTCCGTGTTGTATCCCAAATCTCATACAGGTCTACCTATTTGCTTAGCCATGGTGAGAGGACTTCGCCACCATTGCCCTACTCATGTTTCATTCGTCGCTTCTGGCCCCCCCACCCACTTCAAGAATTAAACATTCGTCCACACAAATCATTGGGAGTGTTCGGATGTGAGACGCATGCATGAAGGCACATCATCTCAGCTTTCTCTTGTGGTCCCTAACTGGATTGGTCTCTTCCTTTTTCATCCCATGCATGTGGGCGAGGAATGGAAAGGAGAGGTGAATGTGGAGTGAAAGCTGCAACGGGAGACCTGCGTGCTTTTTCCTCTTTATTCGCTCCCTCCGTGTGTGCGTGCTCTCTTTTCTTTTCCATGCATGGGAGCCTCATGTCTGCAGGAAACAGCCAGAACTGGAGATGCCATGTGCATGCTTGTGTTCTTGCATTGTAATGATTGGTTCTTGTTGGATGTTAAATTTGGAACATTATGATAACTCCTCGGATACTGGGCAGCCTTAGATAGCACTACCACAGAACTTGCAGTCAATTTTAGTGTGTTCTAATCAGATAATGGGTTGCATTTTGCTTTATTACAAGCTTTGAATAAAAAAGGAACATAAATATTGAATAGTGATGGTCAAATTATTTGTATATATTGAACCCAGAAGATCACAGAAAAATGATTTTAACTCTTTCCATTCTTCATTTCATCTCAATCTCGAGTCAAATACATTCCCACTTGAGCATTGGTCGAAGAGGTGTCTGGTGTCATCGCTATTATACAGGTCTGATAGCTTGAAGTGCAATTACATCCACCAGTTTGATAAAAATCCACCAAGTCCTCTGAGGATTTACATTCTATATCATAAGAGAAAAAGGCTAGGTTGATTCCGACATTTCATTTTATGGACGATCAAAATCTGACCTCATCAACCAGGAAGATTCATGTTCATCTTTTCATGGGCTTAAATTAGGGAGAATGGAGCAATTAACTTAGTAGATATATTCACAAAAAGCATAACAATTAAGAATTAAGTTATTAAAATTGGTACGGAAATTCTTATTTATCTTGAAAAGCAGAAGCAACAATTGGATTTTTTTTTCTTCTTTTGCATTGTTTCTCCTCTCCTCTTTATTGTCTTCTTATGCCATTGCATTTGATCATTCAATTCTCCTCCAATCTCTTCATTGCAATTCTACTACTATTTCTGCTTCTTCACAAATGTATTTTCTTCCGGCTCAACAGCGCTTCTCTTTTCCATAGGAGAGGTGTCATCCACCATGATTCGTGCATCGGGTCATGGCCCATACTATATCTGGGCCGTCCGATTCAATATTCCATGAACATTGAGTCAACCCACGAAGCCCATTTATTTATCCGTAAATCTCGGCCCATTTATTTTATTCAAAACCCAAAGGAAAGAAAATATTTTTTTTTTCACTAGATCATATATTATTCTGATCCATAGATCTCAACGACGATAAAAGATCTACGTTGATTTTTTTTAATTAGATAAAGAAAACTTCACTCATTTATAATTAAACTTGTGGATGTTGAATGGTTGGTAAACTGTGCTGCTCTCTTTGTTGGCTCACCAGATTCTTACACCACCATAAAAACCTCATAATTAGACATGGTTTCTGCTTGTACTCAGCAATAACATGTGGTCCAACAAGCTACTCAAAGGTTGTCAGTCCTCAATGGTGCTTCGGATGAAGTCGCCATGTGATGCCAACTTAGATCGAGTTCCAGTGTCATATTCTAGAAAGAGGGTTTGTGCTATCCAACACAAACACCAGGTTGAGGTGATCATCAATGTAACCCACATGCTCTGTCAAATCTCTGGGGTATACAGCTCAGTAAAGAGAAAAGGACCTGAGACAATGAGAAGCCCCATCACAAGCTGGTGTTCTTTGGCCACTGCTATTCTGTGCAGGATGAATGCAATCTTTCCTCATCTGCACCTGCTGATTCCACGTCATAAAGCTGCCACATCCAAAAGGCAAAGAAAGACAGATCTGAATGCCATGCAAGAATCTGATGTCCATATCACACATGCACCCACTTAAGAAATGCAGCAATGCAGCTTCTAGTTGTATTGGTCTCAATCCGTATTCTGGAAGAAGACAGATGAAACCAGTTCAAAAATTCATCTTGAGCTCACTTTGACTATGATGACACTGGTAGAAGAATCTCTATCCACATAGGTAGGAAAATAAAAGTAAATATCTTTAGAATTTCATGTTTAGGTTCTTCAAATCTATATGTCAAACTCGCAAGTCATGATTGGGGATATGTAGGTGTTGAGGGCCCCTGGAGTCTTCTTCCTAAGTGAAGCTCTCACTGTCTTGCCACTCTGAAGTATGTCTGTATGTAATCCAAAAAACTGCACCGGGGTGGCTTATCATCGAAAACATGTGCCGAAGGCGAATTGCTTTCTTCTGATGATGCCTCTGTTGGAATTAAACTTGTTCAAATATCATAAAGAGGTTCATTTCATCAAAAGAAAGGTTCATTACGTCAAGAGGAAGATTCATTACATCAAGAAGAAAAAAATAGATTAAAATTCTATGAAAGGATAAGTCAAATTAGTTATTGGTTCTTGAAAGGATTTTTGAAAGAAAATGATTCATCTTGAATATAATTAATGTAATATATTTTTAGGGACTATATAAACCCCATATGTTGGGTCATGAAATAGATAGAGTTTTTGAATTTGTAAAGAGTTTTCTTGAGAGAAATATAGAAGATTGAAGCTTGTCTACTCTTCCTTTGTTTGATAACTCTATCCCTTCTTTCTATCAAGATCAACATTTGGTATCAAAGCATAGGTTATGCTATGACTTCTTCCTCAAGTACTATCTAACTTTAGATTTTCATATTGATAAAAGAAAATTATGACATATGGTGCATCTAAATGAAGGTTCTTCTAGGCTCCCAAGATGTATAGGAGTTTGTAGAAGATGGATTTATTAAACCAAGTTCTGCAGAAGAAGGAGCAATGAATGCATAAGGAAGAAAACAACTCAAAGAAAGAAGGAAAATGAGAAAAAGACTTTGTTCACAATCTACCCAAGGCTTGATGATACAATGTTCGAGATCATCACTCCAGCAAATAGTTCAAAGGATGCTTGGGAAATGCTTCAAAAAGCATTCGGTGGTGTTGATAAGGTAAAGAAACTTCATCTACAAGTTTTACGAGCCGAGTTTGAAAAATTACAACAAGGTACTTCTGAAACTATTTCTGATTACTTCTCAAAATTCATTTCTATTGTTCATCAAATGAGATGAAATGGTGAACAAGTAAATAATCAGAGAGTAATAGAATGCCGCAACCAAACTTGCATCAAGAATTAGGTGACCTCATGCAATATTTTTCAAGAAAAGGGCCTCTTACACAATTGACAAAGGTTATATTCAGATGCGCTATTTGGTGGATGTGGAAGGAAAGATGTAGCAGAATCTTTGAGTGTCAATACACAAACAATGCTCAGCTATTGACAGAGATTATTAGAGACTCAAGATCATGTATGGAGAATGATCTCAAAATGGAGCACCTTACACAAAGACAAAAAGATATTTTTATCAAATTCAATTTTGCTATTAGCTAAAGATCTTGGGAAATGCTTCAAAAAGCATTCTATTTGATTATGATTTCATTTAATTCTGCTGCATATCATGGCCTGCTAGTATTTGTTCATATACAAAGGTTATTCCGCATTATATCCCATCAACTGGTATCAAAGCAAGGGTTTTGATGATTTAATTTTTGTATTTGAACATGGAGACCAGTAATGTTTCTCGTATGATTAGTTTAAATAGAAACAATTAGATGATATAAAAACAAAGAATGGAAGATCTCTTGTATTATAAAGATTTGTATGGACATTTATAGGGGGATAGTGCAAAACCCACAACTATGACAGATGATAAGTGGAAGAGGTTAGATCGAAAAACATTTGGGTTTATTCGATAGTGACTTGATGATAGTGTCTTTCATCATGTTTCTACTGAAATTTTTGCATATTCTCTTTGGAAAAAGTTGGAAAGTTTCGATGAAACAAAAACATATGGCAACAAAGCTTTTTTGATCAGAAAACTTGTGAACCTAAAATATAGAGAGGGTGCTTCTATTACTGAGCATTTGAATGAAATGCAAAGTATTACTAACTAGTTATCCTCTATGAAAATGTCTCTTGATGATGAGTTGCGGGCATTGTTACTTCTTAGTTCATTACTAGAAAGTTGGGAGACATTGGTGGTTTCCCTCAGTAATTCTGCGCTAGATGGTGTTATCACTATAAGTCAAGTAACAAGCAGTTTGTTGAATGAGGAGTTGAGAAGAAAGAGTTCAGCAACATCTCAAAATGATTCACAGGCACTTATCTCAGAGAACAGAGAAAGGTCAAAGTCTAGAAGCAGTTTACGCATGAGTAGGAGCAAGTCAAGATCAAGAAAATATATTGTTTGCTATAACTGTGGTGAGAAAGGACATTACAAGAACCAATGTAAGCAACCTAAGAAGAGCAAGAAAAAGGAAAAAAAAAAGTGGAGTATATAGAGTCAAAAGATAATATCACAACTATAGTGCAGGGTGGTGATTATTTGATTTTGTCTCCTTCTGGTGATATTTTTTCTTGTGTGTGTTAGGATCTTAAGTGGGTGATTGACACAGGTGCTTCTTATCATGCTACACCACGGAGGGAGTTTTTTGCTACATATAGGTCTGGAAATTTTGGTGTTGTCAAGATGGGCAACTATGGGGCACAATAGACATTATAGGCATGGGTGATAATCATTTAAAGACCAACCTTGGCTGTAAGTTGGTGCTTAAGGATGTGAGGTATATGGTTGATTTGAGGTTAAATTTAATTTCAGTTGGAAGGCTAGATGATGAAGACTATGATAACAGATTTCACAAAGGGCAATGGAAGCTCAGCAAGGGTTCTCTTGTTATAGCTAATGGAAAGAAATGTCATACTTTGTACAGGTTGCAGGCTAAAGCTTATGGTGGGCAGTTAAATGCTACAAAAAAATACTTCAGCATGGAGTTGTGGCATAGGTGACTGGGACACATAAGCGAGAAGGGGCTGCAAGCTCTTTCCAAGAGAGAGGTATTGCCAGACCTTAGTGGTATACATCTGAACCCTTGTATTGATTGTTTGGTTGGTAAACAACATAGAGTTTCATTTGCTAATCCTACTTTATCTAGAAAAATGCATGCCTTAGACCGTGTTTATACAGATGTATGTGGTCCTTTGAGGGCAAAAACTCCTGGTGGATCTATTGATGTTCTTAGTATAAGTGTTGCACTTTATTTTGTCACTTTTAAAGATAATTTTTTCAGGAAAGTTTGGGCCTATGCTTTGAAGACCAAAGATCAAATTATTAATGTCTTTAAAGAGTTTCATGCTAGGGTTGAAAGGGAGACAAAAAGGCAATTGAAATGCATAAGATCAGATAATGATGGTGAGTATATATGATTATTTAATGATTATTCTTATTACTCATAATCATAATCATCAATAAGAAACTTCAGTAAAAAACCTGACTAATATTCTAAATGATTTTGGTATAGTTTCTAACCTTCAGTTAAATCATGCGAAAAGTAAAGTCTACATTAGCCCTTGCATTGAGGATAAAGATGTTATTGCACATACCCTAGGGGTTAGTGAGGGAAATCTGCCAGTTACATATCTTGGTCTCCCACTCATATCCACTGATATTCACAAAACCCACTGTCAACCTATCCTGCAAAAAATAAAGAATAGAATTTCCTCCTGAAAAAATAGGCTTCTTTCAAAAGCAAGACGACTTGAACTCATTCGTTCGGTGTTGTACTCTTACTCTATATATTGGTTTAATACATTTCTTCTGCCTATTGGACTTCTCCAAGATAATGAACGATTATTAATAAACTTCTTCTGGACTGGCACAAATGATAAGACAATGCATATGGTAAATTGGGACAACATCTGCAAACCGAAAGATGAAGGGGGGCTGAACTTGAGAAATACTAGAGATGAGAATAAAGCATGTTTGGTAAAGCAATTGTGGGACCTTTTGTAAAACAAATGTTCCTTATGGTCACAATGAGTTTCTGATAGGTATCTTTCAAAGGAATCGAATTGGGAAATTTCAACAAGAACATACCACTCTACAGCTTGGCAAGGAATTTTAAAGGCAAGAAATTGGCTAATCAAACATATTTCTTACGCAATCTCTATTGGAACAAATACTAATATATGGTATGATCCTTGGGTGAATGAGAAAAGTATATTTTAATTATATGGTGACAAAATACGAAAAGACCTTGGGGCTCCCAAAGATTTGAAGGTTTCCGAGTTCATTGCTAATGGTACTTGGTGTCTCCCTACTCCTATTTCTCCTGAAATGTTATCACTTTGGCCGACTATCACAGCTATTCTAATCAAGAACAACCCTTCATATGTACTTATTTGGCTTCATGACAATGGTAAATTTAGTGCCACATCAGTATGGAATCAAATTAAGCAAAGAAATAACAAGTGGCTCCCGAGCAGTTGGACATGGGATCGACCGGGATCACAGAGACATTCCTTATGTACATGGCAGGCCCTTCTGAATAAACTACCTACAATAGACAATATGAAACGAAGAGGTATCCATCATGTTAACCGATGCTCCCTTTGCATACAACAAGAAGAAACTGTTGACCATCTTTATTTTGTTTGTGACTATACTAAATGGATATGGAAGGAGATTCTCCAGCGATTCGAACTCAATAGAATGCCGCAACCAAACTTGCATAAGAATTAGGTGACCTCATGCAATGTTTTTCAAGAAAATGGCCTCTTACACAATTGACAAAGGTTATATTCAGATGCGCTATTTGGTGGATGTGGAAGGAAAGATATAGCAGAATCTTTGAGTGTCAACACACAAACAATGCTCAGCTCTTGATAGAGATTATTAGAGACTCAAGATCATGTATGGAGAACGATCTCAAAATGGAGCACCTTACACAAAGAGAAAAAGATATTTTTATCAAATTCAATTTTGCTATTAGCTAAAGATCTTGGGCATAATGTTAAAAGCTATACCCACAGGAAATCTTGGCATATATGGACTTTAAATTTTATTTGTTTGTCACAGTTAAGAGTTATAGTCTACAGCATGTGTAGTCATAACTACCACATGAGTATTCTACGAGTTATATAGCTTCGTTTATAACTTGCATAGACAAAGCTATTTGTAGAAACTTTACACAAAATCAATTTACTTTTACTTATAAAAAAAATTATTTAATGATTATTGTAGGTCACATAGGATCCAACATGAGATGACAGTTCTTGATACACCTAAGCATAATGCAATTGTAGAGAGGATGAACTACACCATCATGGAAAAGATCAGATGTATGCTTTCACAGGCCAAGCTACCCAAAAGGTTTTGAGATGAGACATTGAGGACTGCAGTTGATGTGATCAACTTATCACCATGTACAACCCTAGATGGTGATGTTGCAGAGCATGTATGGTCAGGGAAAGATATTTCCTAAAGGCATTTGAGAGTGTTTGATTGTCGTGCATTTGCACATATTCCAGACAATGAGAGGTCCAAGTTGGATGGTAAGACTAAAGAATGTATTTTTCTTGGCTACTCACATGATCATTTTGGTTACAGGCTTTGAGATCTAGAAAAGCAAAAGGTGTTTAGCAGTAGAGACGTAGTCTTCTTTGAGGATCAAACTTTTGAAGATTTGAAGAAGAAGGCACCAGCCAATACTTATGTAGAAGGATTAGTAGATTGTGACCCAATTACTCCTCCAGTATATCAGGGTGGTGGGGGAGATGTGCAGGAAGATGGTGTAGAGCCTGATGTTGATCTACCTACAGGACATATTGAGCAAGAAGAAGTTAGAGAGCAACTTCCTGTGCTTACTAATGCAGGTGAACCAGAGAGCCAAAAAACAGTTGAAAGTGAGTAGAAAGAGAAGTGGTTAGTTACTATGCAGGAAGAGATGAATGCTCTTCAGAAGAACCACACTTATGATTTAGTACTATTGAATCTCGGATTTTGATGATGAAGTCAATTGTCATTTGTTGTCTAATCTATGTGTTGAGATAAGTGTGCAGGATTAACTATGATGAAAGTAAGACATGCAGCAGGAGTTGCGCCGGAGTCATGACAATGATCACGTTGGGAGTTCGAGAGCTCGATGGAAGTTCGGACAATCGTCGGAGGTTCTGCGGGAACAAATCCGAGAAGTCCAGAAGCTTGCCAAAGAAGCTCGTCGGAACTTGCCAAGTGGATCGTCGCAAGTCCAGGAGTTTGCCGGAAGTCCGCAGAAGTATCACCGAGGGTTCATCGAATGATCGACGGAAGTTTGCCGGAAACTCGCCGGAAGAAGCGATTGACGCACCGGAGCAAGCTGCAGAAATTGTCTTAGGATTTATCGTAGTTAGCACTAATGATTAAGTTGAAAATGGGAGGTGATCCCATTAGCTTAATCTTGGGGCAATTGGGCCCCTGAAAAACCCAAATTGGGCCGAATGAATCAACCCATTCGGACCTTGGTTGCTGTGGGAGGTGCAACAGCCCAAGCCAGGAGGTAGCACCGCCTGGGCTAAGTCTCCCAGGGAGACTGGGCGGTGCAACCGCCCCAGCCAGGAGGTGTAACCGCTTGGGCTCAGTCTCTAAGCGAGACTGGGCGGTGCAACCTCTCCTGACAAGAGGTGGCACCGCTTGAGCTCAAGTTTCGAGCTCTGCCAGGCGGTGCAACCGCCCTAGTCAGGAGGTGCAACCGCCTGAGCTCGGTCTTCGAGCTCTGGCAGAGAGGTGCAACCGCCCCTGACAGAGGTGGCACCGCCCAGAGGCTCAGTCTTCGAGCTCTGCCAGGAGGTGCAACCGCCTGATCCCGGAATTCCGGGAATTGATAGTTTTGAGCTCCAAATTTGAACTGGGTTGGGGCCTATAAATACCCCACCCATTCAGCACTGAAAGGTAGCAACTTACACTCGAAATCTTGATATCTTTTTGTGATTCTTAGAGCTCAAAACTGTTGTAAAGACCAAAAGTTCTCCTCCTTCTGTTCTTCAAAGTTTGAGTTATAAAGAGAGGAGAGAAAACTTCTGTAAGGGTTGTCTCCTAAGCCCGTCAAAAGGAGTGAATCTGTAAAAGGGTGGTTGGCCTTCGCCTATTGAAGGAAGGCCTCTAGTTGATGTCGGTGACCTCGTCGGTGGAGGAAGCCAAAAGTGGAGTAGGTCAAGATTAACCGAACCACTCTAAATCTCGGTTTGCATTTCCTTTGAGCATTTTACCTTCACTGCAAACTTCTCAATAGCTTACTGCCTTCTGCGATTTTACGAACGAGTTTCTAAGTTCAGAACTTTCCGAATCTGCGTTTAGACGTAAATCAGCTGTTCTCGTACGATCATCATATTTCAGTTTACGTTTACGTTTTGATTTCAATCATAACTGTTTACTACCTTCTGCGATCTTATGAATAAGTTTCTAAGTTCAGAACTTTCTAAATCTGCGTTTAGACGTAAATCGGCTTTTATCGTACGAACGTCGCATTTCAGTTTGCGCTTGTATTCTGCTTTCCATCATAAACTGCAAACTGCCTTTGTAGATCTACTTTAATGTCATCTCGCTTAATCTCAAGTTAAAGTAATCTTAGAATCGGCTTTCACATCGAAATTGTTTTTATCGAACGAACGCAGCTTTCGTTTTAATCGTTGAAAAATTTCCGCTGCACTAATTCACCCCCCCCCCCTCTTAGTGCTCTTGATCCTAACAAGTACTACTACCAAATGGAATAAAAGCCTTGAAGAACAAGTGGGTTTTCAAGTTGAAGACTCAAGAATATTGTTCTCAACCAAAGTACAAAGCTATATTGGTTGTGAAATGCTTTGGTCAAAAGAAAGGTATTGACTTTGAAGAGATTTTTTCTCCTATTATTAAAATATCTTCTATTCGTGTTGCTCTTGGTATTGCTGCTAGCCAGGACTTGGAGATTGAGCAGTTAGATGTGAAGACAGCTTTCCTTCATGGGGATTTAGAGGAGGAAATTTATATGGAGCAACCAGAAGGCTTCAAAGTCAAAGGTAAAAAGAGAACTTTGTCTGCAAATTGAAGAAGAGCTTGTATGTGCTAAAGCAAGCTCCAAGACAGTGGTACGGAAAGTTTGATTCATTTATGACAAAAAATGAATACAAAAGAATGGCTTCCATTTGATGAGGATTTTATTATTCTCTTACTTTATGTTGATGACATGCTTATTCTTATAAAAGATATGTCTAAAATTGACAGATTGAAGAATGATCTGAGTGAGTCTTTTGCAACGAAGGACATGGGGCTAGTAAAGCAAATACTAGGTATACAAATTTCCCGTGACAGGAAAAATAAGAAGATTTGGTTGTCACAGGAGAAATACATCGAGAAGATATTGGAAAGTTTCAGTATGAGCAATGCAAAACCATTTGGTTCTCCTCTTGCAGGTTACTTCAAGTTATGCTAAGAACAGAGTCCGTCAAGTGATAAGGAGAAGGAGAAAATGTAAAAGGTTCCTTATGCTTCAACAGTTGGAAGTTTAATGTATGAAATGGTATGTACGAGGCCAGACATCGCATATGCAGTTGGTGTTACTAGCAGATTTCTTACAAATCCAAGCAAAGAGCACTGGGCAGTAGTGAAGTGGATTTTTAGATATCTCAGAGGGAGCTTTAAGGTTTGTTTAAGCTTTGGAGGTGGACCACATGTGTTGACGGGTTACACAGATGTAGGAAGTCTACTTCGGGTTATACTTTTGTAGGGGGAGGTATGTCATGACAATCCAGGTTACAAAGGTGTATTGCTCTCTCCACCACAGAAGCAGAATATATTACTGCTACAGGGGTATGCAAAGAAATGTTATGGATGAATGAATTCTTACAAGAATTGGAGCTAAAACAGAAAAATTATATGGTGCATTGTGACAGCCAGAGTGCCATCCATTTGTGTAAGAACCCAATGTTTCATTACAAGTCAAATCATATAGATGTTAGATACCACTGGATTCGAAATGTATTTGAAAAGAAGCAGTTGCAGCTTCAGAAAATTCACACAGATGATGACGGAGCAGACATGTTGACAAAGACTTTGCCAAAAGAAAGATAGGAGATATGCCGACAACTGGTCGGCATGGCTTCACATTGAGAAGTCATGAGATAGCCTCTCTTATGGGCTGAAGGGAGAGGTTGTTGGGCTGACAGCCCACATTCAGCCCAATGTAGGCTTTATCAGCCCACATCTCACCCTCTCTAAACCTAACCCTAATTAACATTACGGGGGTGTGGGTGGCTGCATTTTAGAGATAAAAAAAGCTATAAAAGGGCAGCAACGTAGAGATCTTCGTAGCAGAAAAGAGGAGAAGAAAAGGACAGAAAAACAAGAGAAAGAAAAGGAAGAAAACAAGGACAATGTAAAGAGACTATTCTCAATCATCTAGCAGCACTCTCATCTCAGGTTAGATCAAATCTACAATAGACTTTTGTTGTGATTACTTGGGGAGGTTTTAGATATTGTGGACAGTGACATGATCCTTGTATCCCAGTTATTCTATTGTGATTGTTGCTAGGGTTTAGAGCAAGAGATTGAGATTTGTATATTCATTATTCTCATAGTGGATTATCTCTAGTTTGATCCTGTGGTTTTTACCCTTCACATTGGAGGAATTTTTCACGTATATCTTGGTGTTCTATTTGATTATGATTTCATTTAATTCCGCTGCATATCATGGCCTATTAGTATTTGTTCATATACAAAGGTTATTCCGCATTATATCCCATCAAATAGTAGCTCCATGATTAAAGATTTTAAGTACTCTATGAAAAAGGAGTTTGAGATGATCAACTTGGGCTTAATGACTTATTTCCTTAGTATTGAAGTTATACAAGATAATGG